>NC_056731.1:1941093708-1941261208 GCF_019279795.1 Protopterus annectens
GGGTCAGTAAAAATAAATGTTTAGAAGCGTATTTCGCTTGTTACAGGAGCCAGCCTGTGAAGAATACTTACCGTAAAAACGCGTACCCACAAAATTATACGGGGTATACTATGTAAGTAGAGTATAGATTACACACACAAACAATGTAAAATTAATAATCCACTTATAGTTCGACTATGGAAACCATAGCTCTCAACCTTCCATCTCCAAAATGAGGAACACTCGCCTTCATAATGTGGAACAAATGGGCAAAATGTGGAACACATACTAATGGGCTACTAACAACTTCGAATGGGAAGGTCATAGGATGGTTAAATATGTTGGTTTTACTTATAAAAAAGATCCTTTAATGAATTAATATGATTAATTTCTATTTACCATGGATTTCACTTAAAAAAATTCCTAACACTGAATGTGTGACGGGCTCTTTCAATGTGGAACTTCGAGGAACATGAACTTTTTAAGACCCCAAATGAGGTACGTTCCTCGTAATGAGGTACACTTGTGAGGTATGAATTGGAAACTCGATGCAAAAAATCAGTCTACAATTTCGTAAACCAGTTTAGTCTTGTACAATAAATGAACTAGGAACTAACGAATAAACTTAGCGCGAGCGCTTTTCACATCTGAGGTTTTTGCGACGTTCACACAAGTAATATATTCTACTTTCTCCGCCAGTCCTCCTAATCACGTGACCATTTTGACAGCGATGTACATCAGCGAAGATGTACAGTGAACTATAGACTGCCTGCTGTAAAAGGTTTCAGATCAGTGGGCAGTAAAGAAAACATCGTCTCAGAAACTTTCAGGCTGCTGAGGTGGTTATGAACTTGGCGCTGATTTCGACGGCATGTTCATTTAAAAAGGAGCAGTTGCCATCCATGAGATACCTAACACCAAATCTGTAACCGTGGTCAGTAAGCAGGACCGGTTGTGTGGCGTGTGCGTTAGTATCTGGTAAACCGGAATAGTAAGCAAAGGCAAGCCGTTCTCTTTTTTTCATTCAGTAAACAACACGCCTGGCCTGGTCCTAACAAGCCCTATACATTTCAGTCACTTCTCTTGTAGCCTGCTGTGTTTGTTCAAACAGCATGTGTAATGAAAGAATTGTATACCAAGACTACGATTCAGAATTCACCATTACTACTAATTCCAGAAGTTAACCCTGTGACATTTTACAGTAGTTATCTGCAGAGATCACACCAAACACACATTCTGTTTATGCCTGTTAATTGGAGCCCCTTTAATACTGTTAAAAGTAGCTGTAACGTTACCACATTTCTGAGCACCTGTGGAAGTCGCATTCCCTATGTTTTCCTGCATGTATAGAAAGACTACAGCTGCATCCTTGGGTTCTTCACATGGTACCAGACAAGAAAGAGAAAAATAACTTAACATTTTTAAAACACATTGGTGAGACAGTGCGGCCCTGGGATTGCTGCTCATGTCTCATTTTGTTAGGAAACGTTCTCTTCTTTTAACAAATGTTCATGAGTCCTTGATGCTTTAGACACCGAGCTTTTGTTCTTCGTAATGTTTTTTTTGTGGCTCTGTGACTCTGAAGTAATCTGTCCAGTCAGAAATTTATTTGTGCCTTGTTGCATATGCATATGGCTGAAATGCCCCCATCACGGACTGAAGCAGCCCACCGCTGTCTTAAACTGGCAGTTTCATCCTCACTTGCTCCAAGTAACGTAAATGAAGATGAAACCCTACTGCTTTCTCTGAACCCACATCTGAAAGATGACCATGTGCAGAATGTCAAAGGGAAGGATTCCTGTTGCAACAGCTACCAGTGTGGTGTGCTGCTTTCTCTGCCACAGGCATGGTTTAATAGGGAACAGTTGAAAATACAGAGACTTGTTTCTAGACTGAAAAAGACAAACTCTGCAAGTGTCAGCAAGCTACCCAATGGTTTGATGGATGTATGTGTAAATGAGAATAGTAGGGCTTTGTTTTCTCCTTCTGGGCTGATGACAGCAATATCTGCAGACACAGCATGCACCAAAGGTGAGTGTAGTAGTGTTAGTAAATTGCCTACAAATCAGAACAAGTTTTCATGTACTGCATCCTTTACACTAAGTAAGATGCCTCTGTTGTGCAGCCAGCCACAGGCTGATATCACTGGTAGAGCTGCAGTGCTTTTGAATCAGCATGCCGAGCTTGAGAGTCGTGTTCAGAGGTTATGCCAACGGTTGCAGACTGTACAAACGAAGCAAGTAGACTGCCATGTCCAGCAACAGCTGAGGGGCTTTTTGGGACACAGCTTAGAAAGAACTCAACAACTTCACTTTCCACATTCAAGAACTCTGTGTTACTCAAAAGTTGCAAGTATGCCACTTTCATCCAGTTCTGGTGCTGCTTTGACGTCATTTCTTTCTGAGCCTGAGGTTTCATCTGATATCAGCAGACTGGTTCAAAGCACCACAGTAGCCCTTCAGGGTTTAGAAAGAACACTGGATTCAGACTGCACAGAGAGCAGCTCTGGTGGGGAAACTGAATCGGAGGAGGAGCTATACAACAGGAATAACTTGCCTCTCAACGACAGATTACGCCAGCAGTACAAACTTTTGTAAGTACTATTCTATTTTATTTTTTTATAAACTATATAAGAATTAAGGTGTGACTAACTTCCTGGAAGTTACTTTAACTGCACTTCAGTTCATTAAAGTCTAGTACAATGTGTGCCATTTATATTTTTCTGAATAGGTTAAATTATTGTTGGTAACATTTTAGCAAACATTTGACTTCTGAATGTGTCATACTTAAATATGTAAGTAAATACATAATTAGTCAAATGTTTGGTATGAATATTACATTGCTATTTATTTTTATGAAATAGTTCATATGTTTATTTTTTTTTTTCAAAAAAAATTTTTATTGGTATTTTTATTTTAATACAATAAAAACCGAACCAATTAAATTATAACAAGAAAAATAACAAGATAAATAAAATACACAGTATACTAATAGAAATCACAAATTTTCAACAATCTTCCCCACAAGCTGTCGTAACAAAGAAAAATATAATATAGCAGGAATTAAATAGTACTAGATATTTGAATTAAATTACAAACCACTGAATTAACTCAACTAGAAATAAGGAGAAGTGTATTGACTTTGGAGCAAATTTTTAGAAACAGGGCCCTCTTCTTAGGACTCTTATTAATGAATTTGTGAGCAGCCATGTAAGTAAATACCAATGTTTTAAAGTTATTCCAACAAAGCTTAGTACGGTCCAACCAATTTCTAGAGATGTACAATTTCATGAGAGAGCATATAAAAACCAAAACATGGGTATCAAATAAAGAAAGAGTACACATAGGTATGTGAAGGATGGCTAACTCCCAACAAAGGGTCGATTTGTGGTATCCCATTTTTTGAAGACGGACCTTTAACGAAGTCCATAGTTTGTGAGTATGGTAACAAGACCAAAAAATATGAAATAGATCAGCATAGGGTGCTGAGCAGCAAGGGCAAGAAGAAGATTTATTGGGGTCAATTTTTGCTTATCTAGCTGGAGTAAAATATGTATTATTGTTAATCATTAATTGTGTGTAAAAAAGATTCTTAAAGGGGGAAAAATTGACAGTGTTCTTTATGGACAAAAGTTTCTGATTATGTGAAAGAAGAGGATGATAATTATTCCAATAGTTTGAAAAAAGACATGGACTATTATTTATCATAGACGATATAAGTTTATATGAATTAGAAATCATATTCTTGGGTAGAGTAAGATTATGCAAAACAGATTCTAATAAGGGTATATTTTGTCCATTATCCAAAAGATATATAAATCTAAGTTTAATAATATCTCTCAATTGTCTAATTAACGATATATAAGTTTTATTTATCTTCAAAATCACACATAGGTTAGATAATGATTCCTTATTATGTTTGAGTATATCCCAGACCACCAAGTTTTTAATTTCCGGGAATTTAGAAAGATTAACAGGAAGATTATTAATTGTAATATTAGGATTTAGATGTAAGGGTTGAAGTAAGGGAAAGGTTTTATCTAAATTTATAAGTTTCATTAAATTTTGAAAAATAATAATCTTATGTTTTAAATTATTTGAAAGTTTGAGATTTTTTAAGGAATCATTTAAGAGAAAAGGGAGGGTTTCCGGATTTAAATTCAGGCTTGTAACATGCTGAAACCATATTTTAGACCAGAGAGGATAAGAATTGTAGTCTCCTAATTTAAATTTAGAAATACATAATAACCTACTTGCCGCAATAATGAAGTAAGATAACTGAAAATTTGGAAGTCCCACTCCTCCCCCCGATTTAGGAATAATTAGTTTATCATATGCAATTCTCACAGATTTTGGATACCAGATAAATTTAGCTAAATCCCTACATATTTTAGACAAAAAAGATTTAGGTATTACCTGATCTACAGCATTGAATTGAAAGAGAATTTTAGGCAGAATATTCATTTTAATTATAGCAGCTTTAGACAAAAACGATAAATTCAGTTTCTGCCATCTAAGAATATCCAGAGTTATTTTGGACCAGGATTTAAGAAGATTATTTTGAAATGTAGATGAAAGATTATGACTAAAGAAAATCCCTAAATATTTGATATCAAAAGTAATTTTAAAAGAAGACAAAGGAAAATACTTTGAATTGTGTCCCTGAGGATTTATAGGAAAAATGTGAGATTTCTGAAAATTAACTTGATAATCTGAAACTTTAGAAAAGACCTCAATGGAAGATACAATCTTATGAAGATCAGTGTTAGGAAGTTGAAAATAAATGATTAAATCATCAGCAAAAGCTGACAAAGAAACATTAGTCTTTATTACTCTAGGAATCATATGGAATGTATTTGATTTTATATAAAGAAATAAGGGTTCAATGAATATATTAAAAGAAAAGGAGATAGCGGACAACCCTGTCTAGTACCATTAGTTATTGAATTGGTTTTGATAAAATTTTGTTTATCCATAGGCAAGTCGAGGAGTTATTATATAAAACTTTAATCATGTCTATGAAAGAAGAGGGAATGTTGAAATATGATAAGGAAAGAAAAAGAAACATCCAGTTAACCCTATCAAAAGCCTTCAATCGCATCTATTATCAAGGCATAAATTGGATTTTTGTCTTTCTTCAGTATATGCATTAATGAATCTAGAGTTAAGGTATTATCCCAAGTATGTTTACCTGACATAAAGCCTGATTGTTCCATGGATATTATAGAAGGAAGAATTTTTCTAAGTCTATTAGCTAAAAGAGAGGCTAAAATCTTTATGTCAATGTTAATTAAAGGAATGGCACAATAATTGTGCGGGGCTGATTTGTCCTTTTGATTTTTAAGATTAAAATTGTTCTCAAAGTATTCCAATATAAGTCTGAGATACCATGTTTTATTACATAATTATATACTTTTAATAATATAGAAGAAACCAATAATTTATAAGTTTTAAAGAATTGCTGTAAACCCATCAGGGCCAGGTGATTTTCCAACCTTGAGATTCGAGATAACGTCTTGAATTTCTTGTAGACTTTTAGGGGCTGAGAGCAATTCTCCTTGATTTTTACTTATGGAGGAATTTAATAGAGTTAAAAACTCAATCATATTTGTATCGTAGAACTATTTGTATTTCCGTTAGAATATATGTCAGAAAAAGGTTAGAAAAAGTTGTATTATTTCTTGATCAGAGTTATAAATCTTATTATCAAAGTGCAACCGAGATATCTTAGGAGGTTCTTGATTGTTTCTAATTAATTTTGCAAGAAATTTAGATGGAGTTTGTGCCCATTCAGAGTAGGTAGCAATCATCCTTTGTTTAAAAATGGTTAGGTTCTGTTTATGTAATTGAAGTAATTGGGATTGTAAGTCATTTATTAAATCATCTCTCTTGGGATCTACAATTATTTTTTGTTGTTTTTCTAGTACAAGTAGTTTATTCGTAAGTTCAGTTTCTTTATCCTTATATTTCCTTTTAAGAAAAGAGGCTTTATTAATTAAAATACCTCTCATATCGCTTTACAAGCTGCCCATTGTATATCCAAAGGTATATCAGAACTATCCAGACTAAGGGTAAGATTAGATAGTATTTCAGTAATTTCCTGGATAATGTCTTTATTACGGAGTAAATTATTATTAAGTGTCCAATTATTATGTTTAGAGGGACATTTTTTTATGAATAGGATTAATGTTTATCGAAATCTTAGAGTGATCAGATACGGATCTCGGATCCAAGAATAGAGCAATATCAAAGTGAGTGAAAAATTCGAGATTAAGAAGAAGTCTAATCTTGACCAAGATTTGGAGCATTTTGAATAATAAGTGTATAGCTCCTCTTTCGTTATTTGGTCTTTTAAAGAAACAGGGTCAGTAAGACTAAGGTCAAACATCAAATCTTCCAAGGCAGATGAGGATTGAGTGTTGTACCAATAATAGGAAGTTTTATTAGAACGATCAACAATAGGGTCAATCACAGCATTCCAATCACCCCCAACTATAATATAATGATCTTTAAAGGTTGCCAAAATATTATGAATTTCTGTAATAAAGATATATTGCTGGGAACATGGGCCATATAAATTAAAAAATATAATAGGTTTATTAATATTAGGAAATTGAGATGTGAAAAAACACCATCTGCCATTTACATCAGATCTTATATTAAGTATGGTACCCTGAAAATATTTTTTGATAATTATCGCTACACCTCTAGCATTAGAACTAATACCTGAAGAAATAATAAGCTTCACCCATTTCTTCTCTCTCACTCCTGCCCAATCGCTATCATACAGGTGTGTTTCTTGAAGGAAACATATATTCGCATATGATTTGAGAATCAGGTGACAAATAAGCGCCCTTTTAGATCTATTTTGCAACCCTCTAACATTCCACGAATCTATATATAAAGTCATAATACAATAAACTTAGTTGGGACTAGTATATAATTATTGTAAAAGAAAGGAAAAACCTAAGAGACTAAATACGGAGACTGTGTAAAAACCAAAAGCGCTCACATTTATTCGTAAATATATAACTGACTTTTATTTTTAATCTTCTCCTATATTTTCCATACTGTCGTTTATCTATAATCATAAAATGACGATAATAAGCATAGAAAAAGGACAAGGAAAGAAACAAAATACGACAGCAATAAGAATCCTTCCATTCCACCCCAGTGCCTACCCACCCCTCAATGTTAATGGAAGGAGATACTATATCGTACGACTGTAAAGCTAATAAAATGTTAGCATAATATTTCTTGTTATAACAAAGGATTAAATAAAAATTAAGTAACAAACTAAAACTCCAACAATATGTACATATATACAGCACACTATGTTTCCAAGACTCAGCTATGTTAGAACCCATATATACCACCCCCCACGAGATCATATCCCGAATAATGAGAATAGCCATAAATAAAAGAGAAAAAAAAATTAACTTATCTAACTAGAATCTATATATAACCTAAATGGTTCATGTAAACCCGACCAATACATCATGCAATAAGGCATACATTAACAAGTAATACATTAAATATATATTAAACTATATCGCTGTTTCTTAAATGTCTCTAGAATGAAGTCCAGAACAATAAACATTCACTGTAGGACACCTCTTGAAGTGGAGCACATCAGCATCTCAGCAACAGTATCACAAGCAAAGGTTCCGCTTCTTACAGTTAGATGAGAGCCATAATACTCACAGAGAACCACAAAGAGGAAATATATCAGGAGAATATTCTTCCGAACAAATCAAGACGCCTGTACAGTCTCAAATTCCGGAACATCTTGACGCTTACTGGCATCTGCAGAGTCATACATTCTTCTATCTCCTACCCGATTTTCCCGCTTAATAGTTCAGATACGGTCTTTAACCAAGAACTCACGCCATAACAGAAACAATGTTAAGCCAACAGCAAGGCTTACTTACTTTGTTAGCATATTTGACAGAAATAAGCCTCGACAGTCACACAAAAAAAAAATAGTCTTTGAACAACCACACATGCTGAACAAAATATTACTCGCATAAAAACATTTGCACAATTCAGCACTTGTAGGAGAACAGCATTTCTTCACAACGATAGTGTAAAGCATACTGAAAGATAACCAAAAACCTTTTCATACCACTGGGTAAGAGTTAAAGGCTTTAATAAAAGCTTCTTTAGCTTCCGACGGAACACTTGCTGAGTACTTAACCTCTTTATATGTAAATAAAAGAACACTCGGGTATCTCATCTGAAACCTTATATTTCTTTTAATTAAATCAGCACAGAAGGGAGCTAGCCTCTGCCTACTCAATTTTATTTGATGTGGCAAATCTTGAGTAAAAGTAATTTTATGACTGTTCCATAACAATGTTTTTTGCTTCTTTGCTGACTGTAAAATGTTTTGCACATCCTGAAAGTTCAACAATTTTGTATAAATGATGCGAGGGATTTGTGAATCCTGTCTGCGTCTAATTGCTCTATGCGCCCTTTCAATTATTATTTTATCAGCAGTAATACTCGGACCCAAAAGTGCACTGAAAATCTGTCCACAGATTGAAATAAGGTTTTGGTTATCATATGTTTCAGGTAGCCCCCTAATAATGATATTATTACGACGGCTTCTCGCTTCCAGATCTGTTAGTTTAGTTTGTAATTCCTCAATAAGCACAGAATTGTTTTTTGTAATATCAGACACTTGACTAATTTTAAAGTCATTATTTTGTGTTTTTTGCTCTAATGTGTCCATTCTCTGTACTAACTGGTTAATAGATTTAGTAAGACCAGACATTTGGTCAGAAATAAGCTGGACAGCATCCTGAATTGGTTGAAGCGCAACTTTCAAATCTTCGATATGAAGATTTGGTTCAGTTTTTGTTTTGGCATTTGTTTTATTACCTGAGGAACTACTATCCAGAGCAGTTTTTGAAGTTCTCTGCCTTTTACATGTGTTATCTTTCTCAGGAGAAAGGATTGAGGAGATTTTTGCCTTAGAATTCTGGGCATCCATATTCTCCGCACTTTCTGACATGACTGAATTCCGATGAACAATACAGAAATAAGGAGCGCCAAATACCAGAAGCGCGAATCCTGTCAGGCACAAAGTTTCTCACACAGGCCTCCTGAAAACTCGTACTCCTTTTCCCAGAAACAGGATAAACAGGAAAAAAAATACAGTTTTTGCCATAAAACAGACCACCAATTAACTTCGGATAAGTTATATTAGTCTCTTGTATCATGGAGTAATAATTACATCCGTTTAGAAACACTTAAGGCTATAAAAAATAAAAATTAACGGTAGGAGCTCGTGGGAAGGGTGCTAACTAGCCGACCACCATCTTGGAATTCTCCTAGTTCATATGTTTATTGCCTTGGCAAGTTCTGATTTTTTATTAATTATATTCATGGTAGATTCAGTAGGTTTCTGAAATTATAATATAATTTCAAAAAGCACAGCTTCAATGGAATTGTAATATGTAGGCGGAAGTTGGTGGACAAGGGAACCTTGGGAGATGGAACTAAGTTTCAGAAAGTCATTTTAAGTTCCACGAGCATGAAGTGTCTTAGGCTGAGTATAGTTGAATGATCCATTTTAAAAGTATATTGTTCTGTCTGTGTGATAGCCCTAAATTCTGTTTTTATAGGCAGTATAGTGACCAGTTCAGCAATTAAGTTAGGTTTCTTCTCTCATCTTTGGAGTGTGGGGCTCACTTCTGACCCCGTGTCAGTCTTTATGGAATTTGCATCTTCTTCCCATATCTAAGTACTGTGGCTTCTTCTCTCCTCTCCTCCCAAAGACATATTGGTTGATTCGCTTCTCTAAGATGTCCCCCCTATATATTGTCTTTACTCTTGTCCTTATGGTCTGGGTAACTGTTTTTCCATTGCCCAGCATAGACTGCTCTTGCTCCATTTTTATCAATATAAGTTCGGCTGTTAACAACAGACTTGGATAGATGTACTGCCATGTCTCTCAGAGAAACTACCATTACATAGCCCTTAAATCTAGCAACTGTCCCAAACTTGAAAATAAATTAGTCCTAACAACCCTAAAGATTGTTGATACAGTCCTACGCTAACCTGATATATGCCCCCCTCAACTCCAGTCCCTGTTTAAAAAATATACTGCTACTATCAATGTCTCAGGTCCTCAGAAAGTTTCTTAACAAGTATTTTCCTGCCACAGTTCACTGCAAAGTATGCAGAACAACCCTAGTTAAATGCATCAGTCTCAGTTGGACATATAACTGTACACATTTATCATTCCTTTACTCTTATTAGAACAATTGCCTCCCATCCTTTACTCATTACTATGTGTTTGTGCTCATGTGCATGTACATAAAAAAAAAATATGCCCTCCACTTTATTCACAGAGGTGAATAATTTCTTTCAGTGTTTTCTTAACACACCCAGTATAACAAATGTGTGTTTACACATATGTAAATGTTTATCATTGTTTATGTTTGGTTTAAATGTCTGTTTTTTCCATTAATCTTACTACCTTTGTGAATTTCTACTAATTTGCAGTTGCTGTGAATGCATTGAAGGTATTATTTTCATGAATCTTGCAACCTGTGTGAATTTCTACTAATCTGTTTGCTGTGAATGCCTTGAATGTATCGTTTTCATAAATCTTACAACCTGTGTAAATTTTGACTAATCTGTGTGTGTATTTTATGAAATATATTGCATTTTACCTGGACTGTTCCTGTAAATCATTAATTTTGATCAGTACACTACTCTGGTAAACAGATTTAAATAAGTAAATAGCTACAACACTGTCTGCTGTATATTTTGTTATACCTACTGGTATGTTTTTATATATGCGAATACTGGACTGGATTCATAAACTTTGTGAGGAATTGCCTAATTCTAGGATATGACTAGATACACATCCCAGAGCTCTGTACAGATTATCAAATGCCCACATACACAATGTAACTTGCTCTATGTGTGACTCTGGAACAAGCCGGATAATAGTGGGTATGTAAATGAGGGTCTGTTGGCCATATCTGCTACATATGAAAATACAAAGAGATGAGTTATGAGCCTCAACAACAAGCATACTTAATGAAAGAGCAGCTGTGGACTTTCTGCATGTATGTAGTACAGAAGTGTCATGATCTGCTTATAAAGTTGATGTGCTACTCTACTGTAGTTGAGCATCAGCAAGCAAGTATATGAAACACCTGGATATCCGTAAGAAAAAGAATGGTACAACAGTGCATATAGAAGTAGAGTTCTGCATTGTGCATAACTCTTTTAACAACCACTGTCACCACTACCTGTAGCTCAGGGCCATGTGACACATCCCACCAATGTGTATTATCTTAGGGGCAGATCCCAGTATTATAATATATATAAATGTTGTCTATTCCACAGTAATAAACATGTAGGCATAAATATCCAAGAACTGCAGTGGCCTTGAAAGCTGACTAGTATACGCCCATTTCTCCATAGCCTTGTACAATATAATTTAGACCTTTTGTGCCATTCTTAATTACAGGCTCAAAGTGACAGGTTTTTATGCATCGGTTTTAGTATTGAGTCTAGATGATGGCCACTGTTGATGTAACACTTTGACTCTATGTGCAAAAATGGGAAAAGAGGGTTGTGGATGGATGGATGTAGGCAGGAGAACAGTAGCACAAGTGTCTTTTATGAACTGCATTACTTTAAAGAATGCATATAGGACACTGTGCAGCTGTCATGTGTGGGGTTGCACACTGTTTCTGAATCTTGTGACCAATATTTATATAGCTATAGTTACTTATTGTAAATAAAGTACTGAAAAAATGGTAATTCTCCTAGAGTTTTCTCTCTAAGTCATCACTGAAAATGGGGCCTACCCAGTCAGACTTTTCCACTCAGAAAGCAAATAAGTAAATCGAATGTTATTTATTTTTAAAAACAAATTTGGTATCTTTGTTTTTGTATAGATAATGACTACCATGTATGAGGGCAGTGTGACAGTGGTGAGTTCTGCTGTAGGAGTGACAAATGCATTTAAGGTGGAGGTGGGATTACATCAAGGCTCAGCTGTGAGTCCTTTCTTATTTGCAATGGTGATGGACAGGTTGACAGACAAGATCAGACAGGAGTCCCCATTGACTATGATGTTTGCCGATGACTTTGTGATCTGTAGTGAGAGTAAGAAACAGGTTGAGGAGACCCTGGAGAGGTGGAGATATGCTCTAGTAAAGAGAGGAATGAAGGTCAGCAGGACTAAAAATATACGTGTGTGAATAAGAGGGAGGATAGAGAAAGAGTGAGGATGCAAAGAGTAGAGTTGGCGAAGGTGGATTAATTTAAATATTTAGGATCAGCAGTTCAGAGTAATGGTGAGTGTGGAAGGGAGGTGAAGAAGAGGGTACAGGCAGGGTGGTGTGGGTGTAGAAGAGTGTCAGGAGTTATTTGTGACACACGGGTACCAGTAAGAGTAAAAAGGAAGGCCTACAAGAGGGTAGTGAGACCAGCTATGTTATATGGGCTGGAGACGGTGGCATTGACAATGTCCTTATATGTGGAACTTTTCTCCCTGGGATTCCACTGAAAATGGACACTTCTGGCCCAGCTGGACCATCCCGGTAAACACATGCAAATAAATAAATGGTACTTGCGTATTATCGCAACCAGATGTTTGCGATAATATGGCTTGCTTCCCGGTGTGTGACTGTAACCAGAAATGTATGCAGAATCACGCAGGGAATGTTATCTGTAAAAAAAAAAAAAAAAAAAACACTCTGTTGAGGTAGGAGTAGTGTAGTACTACAAAAATGACTGCTTGTTTGAACCTATGCCGTTTCCCGACATCATGTCAGTCTTAGTGCTTTTCCAAGTCCTGTTATGTGTGCACGCAACAGAGCAGAGCCGAGTCTGCAGCATATATTCCCTTCCCCAGAACTAGCAGCCCAAAAGGGGTAAAAAGCAACTGACAGTTCACACACCATTCAAAAAGGGGGAGAAAGGTAACACCTACAGACGTGATTCAGTTATTATTGAACACACACATCACAGAAAGCAGGGAGTGTGAAATTTTCATGTGAAATGCAGAAGCGCGAAAGACTGTTTCAGGAAAAGTACAATCTTACAACCTGCACGTTTGCTACAGGGGACAAAAACATAGAGATAGCCAGTCAAAATCTTTCAGATGACGAAAATAAAATCTGAGTACTGGCGATGAACAGAAGGATGGTATATTCCCGATTAACTTAGCCTATATTACGCTTGTAATCAGGAAGGCAGGATCTACCATGCGCTGCATGCAGCAGTATGTAGTTCACTGGCAAAGTGAGACATGCCAGTCAGGACTCCAAAATTTGGCAGTTAGTCCTCTCCCTGCCTCTAAACCATGTGTGCCACAATTTAACTTACTTACTTACGCTCCCTTTTCCAGCTTAATAGACCTGCTGTCTCAGACATGGGACTAAATTCGCAACCGCGAAAATCTGGTTGTGATAATACGTAAGTACCAAATAAATAAGTAAATAATTGAAAGTTTTGATATGCCTCCAATAACTATTTCAGATCATGTGTCAATAATAACTAAAATGAAAATGCAGGGTAATGAAATAAAAATGAGACACTAGTGCGTTCTCATCTATCTGTTGAAAAGAGAGGAATTTAAGGAATGGGTAGTGGAAATTGTTTGAGAGTTATTACAGAAGATAGAAATTTATTTTGAAAATGTATGTAGGGAGTAGGATAAAATTAAAGTGGAGTTTAAAATTAAGCTGTAAATAAAAGAAAGAGAGATATGATTAACAAGGATCATTTAGAAGGACTGACAAATGCTAAAGTATTGCAGAATAGGGGGAATCTCATAGAACAAGAAGAGGAGCAATTGCAGAAGGCTAATAAGGATTACCTCGATAGTATGCATACGTTTAGAAAGACTGCTGTTAAGCAACTATTTTTTAATAATAACGCCAGAGCACAAAAACTTTTAGTGCAACGAGTCGGGAACAGAAAGTAGAAAGGGCTGTCACTAAGCTTAGGGAGCCTATAGCAAGGAAGATAAGAGATCCTGTAGCGGTACTAGAAATATTTTGGAAATTTTATGAAATTCTGTATAAAGCAGTGAAATATGGAAATCAAGGAAAAAGGTACAAATGGAAACTTTATGGAAGAATTAAATATGCCAAGGTTAGAGGTAGATGAGGCACAATTACTAACAGTAAGAATAGGAGGAGATGAGATAAAAATGGTGATATATAATCAATCCACAGGAAAGTCCCCAGAAATACATGGCATTCCTGTGGAAGATTGGAAGCTAGGAGGCAAAAAACTGATACAGATGTGTAAGGTTTTGTTTAACAGTATTTTAAGAAGAGGAAGAAGCACTGACATCCTGAAAGAAAGCTCTGGTGGCTATAATTCCTAAAGGGGGTAAAGACCCATTAGATCCAGCTTCATACAGGCTCATTTCAATCCTAAACCATGATTATAAAATGTTTATGTCTATAATAGCTAAAAGAATGGTAAAGGTGATGCCAAAATTGATAGATATGGATCAGTGTGGTTTTGTGGAGGGAAGGCAAACATATGGCAACATTAACAAAACACTGATGATCTAAAGGGAAGCTGAATATAAGAAAATACCACTGTTGTTGGTGGATCTTGATGTAGCCACCAGAATTACTGCTAACAGGGAAAAAGTTATTACAAGCTCTTGGATGAAAAGGGACATTTCTATACACGTGTGTGTGTGTGTGTGTGTGTGTGTGTGTGTGTGTGTGTGTGTATATATATATATATATATATATATATATATATATATATATTATTTATACATGTATATTTATACATATATAGGATCTGAGATATTTGGAAACCTCAGGTTGGCTGGAGCTCTCCTTGTTGAGTATGGTGCTAACAGCATACACCAAATAAAATCTCCAAACTAAATAACAATGTTAGATCAAAATATGTTGCCTAAATGGGTTGTAAGGGATAGCAAGTTTTCTCCTATATAATGGATTTCTTGTAGTTCTGTGCTTCAGCCCCAGGAGATGCTGTTTATTTTGCTTAGATTGATAGCTTTGGCACTTTCTGTTGTATTTATACTGGTCAGCAAAACTGTTGTAACATTTCTAAATTTCTGTACAAGTTTACTTTACTCACAGCTTTTTGAGCTTGTGTAAATAGTTCTCTGCTTTTGATGAATGTTCTTTTTGTACTATTGCAAATGTTTATCTTTATTTTACTGGTACTACACTTTTTTAATTGGAAAAGGAAAGCTTTAAGTTTCTTTTTTCCTGTTCTGGTACTGCTGTTACCAAAAGTTTTTACTTGTTTTTTAATAGAATATCTTTGCAAACAAATAAAATATCTTTACCGAAACAAGCTAAGCCTAATTGTACCTTCAATTTCAGACCTACAGCCATCATACCAACTTCAGGAAAAATCTTGGAGAAAATCATTTACATCCAACTACCTAAATAAATGAATAAATACAGATTGCTTGCTGCTTCGGTGGCATACAGGAATAAAGCCCTAATTGTGACCCAGGCCACCTGAGTTTGATTACTGGCTTGGGTGTTAGATAGCGTTGGCAGGGAGGATAGGGTGGGCTGTTCTTATCCTGGAAGGAAGGGTGCATCCTGGCTTCTTCCTAGTGGAATTATAGTGGAGGTTGGAACTCAGAGAGTGATAGAGGACAGCCTGGTGGGTGGGATAGATTGCCCAGAGCACACCCCTTAGATCTAGAGGGGGGATTCCCGCTGCAGTTTCCTAATGCCCAGCTAGCCATATTTTGAAGCTAGGCACATAGCAAGGGACTACTGGCCATGCAAAAAAATAAATAAATACCACACAGATGATAACAGTACTCTTGACACTCAGCTCGCTCCTCCACTGAGAGAAGTACAAATGCTGAAGTTCAGCCCTAATACAAAAGGATGGATGGGCTTTATTGGGTTGTGAGGAAATAACTGATGGTAAAAAGAGGTACCAAGCAAAAATAAATAAATAAATACATGCTGCTTTATTCAAACAAAATAGTTTCTGGGCTGGTTGCTGTAAAATGACAGACTTTAGATTCTGGCAGATGAAATCCTAATCATTATAGATAAAAGGAACATTACAGTGGAAATTTTTGTAGGACTACGGATTTTGATTAAGTTTTTCACTGTATCCTACAAAATTATTTCTTAGGTATAGGGATTAGTCCCACCACTTACAAATGGTTCACAGAACTTTATAACAGAACCATATTGGGTTAAACTAGACCATTTTATCAGATGCTGTTTTGGAAAATATGAGCTTCACTTTTCAGTCACAGTGCAAATGCTAGTGGAATCAAGCCCAGTGCAAGCAAGGTTAGAGCAACAGCAGAGCTAAACAGTCCAACTTGTGTGACCAAGCTATGCCAAGCCTGATCTATGATAAATTTCTTGGGCAAGATCGTATTAGATCTGTCTACAGTACTGTGTAGATAACAGATATGTTAAATAAAGACCTATCCTGGTCAGGTCATGTGAAGATGTTCAAGCCCAAGTCTTCATCAACGAGAAAGAAATGCTAATAATTGCTAGCATATCATGATGTCAGCAAGCCATTAACAATGAGTGTTGATTCTAGCTGTTAAAGCCTAGGTGCTTCATGAATAAATAAAGGTTATGACCTGTAGTTTATTGCTCAAGGATGGTAACCAATGTTGAACACAGACACTCACAGAGTGTCAAAAGTTCTTCAGAGATCTACTGGTAGGTTTAATGCTAGTTGGCAGCAAACAAGATCTGGGGAAGGTAGAGGTGCATTGTGGGATAGGGTTTCGGCCTCAAGCTGTTAGAGACCTCGAGCTTTGCAATTTGGCCGACTTAGAGCCGAGGATCGGCTCCGAACCCATCAGTAAGAATGAAGGTGAGAATAACAACTCACATGGAACGTTATGTTAAATACATAACTTCTTTTTATGTAAGTAAACTCACCATAACAGCAAGTGTTTGAATGATCAGTGCTGCAGTAGCCTAAGCTATATGGGTTATATCCTTTAAGGATATAACAACCAGCTAGCTTACAAAGCTTTTGGGCATCTTCCATGCACTCAGACCATTAGTCAGCATGAGCTGAGCTGACAAAAAAGACAGGTTTGGGTGCCGAGCCCTTCAGAACTTAAATGACAATAGAGAGATGGAGGCTAAGCCCTGGAAGGACAATACTAAGAACAACAAAAATAAAAGTCCACACCCTGGCAAAAAAAAAAACATAACAAGAAACAAAGGTGGGGGGAGCCATTCTGTATCACAACTAAAAAAAATTACTTCCTTGGATACACCAAAATTTTCACTAAGTATTTCTGACAGAGTAGTCTACAAAAACATTTTTAAACTCTGCCAACTCATTACACTCTCCAAAAATATGTTCCCAATTACTTCTTTCTTCCCCATCACACCTCCAACATTTGCAATCTACCTGAGGAAATACTCTGTGGAGTCTGCTTGGGGTATAAAAATACCTATGCAAAGACTTCTAAGCAAAAATTCTTCTAGGCTTTGCTGCATATTTGGGATCTATTGTTTATAGGTTCATAGGTTGGTACTAGGCTATCGGCCCTAGGGCCTATACAAGCCCAGCCATAACAATTCCCTGGCTATTTCTTCCCAGAATATTTACTTCCCTGGTCCCCCGTCTAGCAGGGTGACTGACATGATCCCCTGGATGAATTTCCTATCTCCCATCCAATCGTCAAGGTTCCATTTGAAGAGGGCCAAAGAGGTGCTCAGCTTAACATGTATGGGCAGTCTATTTATTTATTTATTATTTATTTATTTGCATTTGTTAACCGGGTTGGTCCAGCTGGGTAAGAATTATCCTTTTTCAGTGGAGGCCTGAGGGGAAAAGCCTCTAACAGACATACAAATACATACGAATAGAGACAAATTAACAATATTACAGAGGAAAACAATATTATGGGTACAATGGATAAGAAAAGCAAACAATGAAAGTTTGAGAATATGAGTAAGGTAGGCCAGAGGCATGCATGCAAAAGATTTATGAAAAGGTGTTCTGAGCAAGATCTCTGAATTAAGTTAAAGTAGGCAAAGAAATGATGATTTAGGTGTGGAGTTAGTAGTGTGGGAGTTTTAGGTGGGAGCATGTGAAGGACATTCCCATTTGGAGGAGAGATGGGAGAGAAGCATGGATTTAAAATTGTTGTGGTTAGGTATATTACGTAGTATATTCCAGAGTATGGGGAGTTTCTCAGTCAGGAACCTATCCCTCCGGTATGTTTTGTTCATTGTGATGACCGGGTTTGGATCCCTGGAGCATGTGGCTCTAAGGGATTGGGATTTCTTTAAGTGTAGCATGTCTTATAGCTCTGGGTTTGAATGGCCTTGTATGTTAAGCAGAGATCACCTCTGAGTAGGCGATATATGACAGAGCATAGCTGGAGTTTTTTTAGACAGTCAGCATAGGGCATTTGCTTTAGGCTTGTGATTCTTTTAGTGAGCTATTTCTGTGGCCTTTCCAGTTGTTGAAGATGTCTTGTGAGGTACATACCAAACGGGGCGTTGTACTCTATAATGGGTCTAATGAAGGATGAGTACAGTGAGATAATGACTACCTTTTTACTGGATGAAAAGCCCTTAGTGATGAGGTGTGCCACATAGAAGGATTTCCTGACTGTTGTGGCGATGTGGTTATCGAAGGTGAGACCACTGTCCACCTGTGTCTCCAAGTCCCTTTTCACACTTTTGGTGTTTGGTGTACTGCCACTTATGTGGTAATTCATGGTACATGGTTTTTCCCATGGAACATCTGATTAATTCCTGTAGTCATCATGCAATATTGTATATGCCATACTAATTATCCCTTTTTTAATAGCAGCTTCTAGTCTAGATTCAACTGAAAACTCTACCAGTCCTGGTCTTTCACTTAGGATCCCCCTATTCCTTTCTTTTGAGCTATACTTTGACATCAATCCTTTATAGGGAAGGTAGTTTCTAACCTATAATGCAAATGTATTTTTGGCTGCTTCTCATTCTGGTTACCTTTTCCTTTCTAATTATTTGATACCTTGGTTCTTTTGCCAGTTTTGCTCAGTAAATTCTAACCCCCTCTTGCCTGTTCTCTGTACCCCTAATTGCAGTCATCCCCATCGGAAGAATCTCCTTTCTCCATTCCCATGATGGCTTAGTTCTCAGAATACATCCTGCTACTTTATGAATATATGCTGTATGGCTATTGTTATTCTCCTTAAGGATATGCATCCAAAATCTCAGTCACTCCTTATTTCTGGAGCCCCACCCCTTCATCATCATCCCTTTCCACTTTGAATTATAGCTTTCTGCTTGTGCTATGAATAGGAGCTGTAACTGTAGCTCTGAAGTATTCCTTCAACTCAAGTAATCCCAAACCACCTTGATGTGAAATTGTTCGATCTCTCCGTTTGTTCTTACAAACGGGTTCGGAGCCGATCCTCGGCTCCGAGTTGGCCGCATCACAAGCTCTGCATCTAAGAGAAGCTCGAGGCACAGTCTACATACCATGATCCTCCGCTGCTATCCCTCAGATCTAGTTTGCCGCTGCAGAAAATCGCGTCGAGGAGAGCTTGGACCAGTAAAAACTTTGTATTTTTTTCAGTATTTTGAGATTTAGAGCTGTTTAAATTATTTTTTCTAGTGAATAATTAATAAGTGTGTGTGTGTGCTTTTTCTTCATAGGGGTTTCCCTTATATATATATATATATATATATATATATATATATATATATATATATATTCATAGTTGTAGTGTTTTGGTCTTTTTGGCTTAGGCCTATTTAGTCCTGTCAGGGCTCTGACAGCATTGATATTTCCATTTATACTCTTAGTCAGAATTTTTTCTAACGTTTAGTATTTAGTCTTGTGTGCAGTGCTTATATATATATATATATATATATATATATATATATATATATATACATACATATTTTTACTTATATATCGTAGTTTTATATATCTATGTACTAGTCGCTTATAGATAAGGTTGCTTAATATTTGACTGTTAGACTATTTAACCATTTACAAGTTATTGGTAAAAAATTAGTTTCTTGTTAGATATGGCAGAGAAAGCTAAATCTGGTTTCAAAAGATGTCAGTGTGGACAGAAAATGTCCATCACTGACAATCATGCTTCCTACGTCTACTGTCTTGGCCCTCTCCACCTGCAGGAGGACTGTTCTATTTGTCACTCTTTTTCAGTGGAAGGGTCATGATGGAAAGGCACAGGAAGTTAATCGAAAGGGGCTTGCTAAAGCCAGACTTTCAAGAAGCCTTGGAGAAGGCTGATCAGGCGTCTAAGTCTTCGAAGGGGTCGAAGACTTCAAAGGTATCGGAGCCCAAGTCATTGGCTCCGAGCACCTCTTCTAAGGTTCGGATGCCGGCTCCAAAGACCTCTGGGCCGAGCATCGAGCGATTATCTCTCATCGAGGCTCAGGTCTTGGAGCCGGTGTCTGACGTGCCTCCATCCTCAATCCTTCGGTCGGTGGCATCTTCGGCCCCTTCGACCCGTTCTTCCAGGCCTTTATCTGATACCGACGTGGATCGTGTGGTACAGAAACTCATGGAGAATACAGCTCTGTCCAAGCTAATTGCGGGTTCGTCCCAATTGGTATCAAAACTGGAAGCCCTCCCTATGTTTCCAGCAGATCCTCCTTGGAGACCTATCGAGTCTTCGGAGCCAGGAGAAGAGGAACCGATGATTGTTTAACCCTCGGTACCGAAGCCTTTCTTAGTGCGATTGGCACCACTGACCTTGACACCCTCAGAGCCCATCAAGGAGTCGTGGAGCCGACTGTCTCCCCTCGGTTCCGGGGCCGAGAGTCGAACGGAACTTTTGGTTCCTACTCTCCCCCTTGGAGCCTCGACACAGATTAGTTCGGCTCCGTCCTCGGGGTTGGAGCCCGTGGTCCCAGTCTCGGGGAAACTACCGTGCTCTTCGGATCCGGTGGAGTCCTTGGCCCGGGGCTCCAGTGCCTTCGACGTTATGAGGAAGGTCTTGTCTGAAAAGACATTTACTTCATCGGAGTCGTCTTCTCCTTCCCCCAAAGGGCCATGTTCTGTTTCTGTACCTGCAATCCCTCCCAAGCATAGAGATCCAATGCCTCAGCCAGCCCCAGAGGGTGTCCCCTGTTCCTCGGAAGCTTCACCAGTTGCCCCCTCTGATGAAGTCCCGAGGAAGAAATTGTGCAAGAGGAGGCACATTGATTTCCCACAGGAATCGTTGACAACGGACACTGATTTGGATGAGTCAGAGGGGTCCCCACGGTCCCCCTCTGAAGATGTCTCATTTGCTGACATCCTGGAGATCTTGAAACAGAGGGGTGATTGGCAGACTCTTGCCCCCACTGAGGATGAATCGGTGTTGCTGAAGGCTTTTGGGGCTCAAGCTTCTACCTCCTGGGTGACCCCGCCCTTTGATGAGTTAATGGACCTAATAGCGCGAAGGGCATGGGAGACTCCGGATACAGTGGAGCCAGTCCCTCGGAGGCCGAATAAATATATTACTGCCCCCCAGGACAAGACTTATCTTACTAAAGGAGTCCCAGTGGATGCTATGGTAGTAGCGGCAGCCACGAAGAAGGAAATGTCCGAGGCATCTTCCTCTGTCCATCCTCCTAACAAGGATTCTAGGACTATGGACAGGTATGGGAAGCGCGTTTTCAGTTCAGCAACTTTTTCCGTGCGTTCGCTGAACTACCTCACGCACTTTACGCGACTTCAGAGAGATCTCATTAAGGAGCTGGGAGATACTCTCCAGGGTAACACAGATGCTGCTGTCTCCGAAAAGGTAACAGCACAGCTCAACACCCTCACTTCGATAGTAAACTCGTCCATGAGGCTCATTTTGTATGCGGCCGAGGGTTCGAGTAGGGCTGCAGCTTCAGCGATTGCTCTGCGGAGACCATCCTGGATGTGCCTGTGCTCCTTTGCGGAAGCCTTCAAGTCTTCTTTACCAATGCCCCTTTTGATGGTGCCACCCTGTTTGGACCCAAAGTAAAGGAGACTCTCACTCGGTGTGAGCAAGAAGGTAAGACCCCATCTGCCATAGGGGTCCGGTTTTCCGCCCCGACCAGACCGTACCCCAAAGGGCAAAGAGGCGGAAAAATGTGGCTCCGAAAGACTCTGGGATCTTTCCAGTCCACACAGAGTGATGTCCCCTCCAGAGGCAGAGGAGGAGGGAGAAATGGAAGACGCCGCCCAGGCGGCAGAGGGGGTCCGCAGAACCAGGGGACAGGGATAGCGTTCCTGGGAAGCCCTTCCAGCACTCCTGAGGGGAGGCCCGACTGCCATGCTCTGGAGGCAGTCGGGGGTCGCTTAGCTTTATACCCAGAGGCCTGGCTAAATCTCACTTCAGATTCCTGGGTAAAAAGCGCAGTAACCAGAGGATACAACATCCCATTTATAGCCATTCCCCCTGAGCAAAAGAGATTTCCAGATGTTCCACCCAATCTGCGAGATCAAGCAGCCATAGAAATAAGAAAGCTGCTCGAAAAAAGAGTCATCCGACCAGTCCTGGCGGACCAGATAGGATCCGGAACTTACTCAAGGTTCTTTTTAGCTCCAAAGAAGACAGGGGACTGGAGGCCAGTATTGGACCTCAGCAAACTCAACACCTTCGTAAGGAAGGAAAAATTCCGGATGGTCACGCTACAATCGATCCTTCCCTTCCTGCAGAAGGACAATTGGATGTGCTCTATAGATCTCAGGGACGCTTACTACCACATCAAAATGGCCAGAGCGTCCAGAGATCACCTGCGCTTCCGGCTGGGAGCCAGTCATTTACAATTTCGTGCTCTGCCCTTTGGTCTCACCTCAGCCCCCAGGGTGTTCACCAAATGCATGGCAGTAGTGGCGTCTCACCTGAGGTGGCTAGGATTCCGGGTGTTAACATATCTGGACGACTGGCTCCTCACCACCAAGCATCATCTTGTACAAACCAGGGACTACACAATCACCCTCTGTTCCCGTTTAGGAATCTCAGTCAACTTCGAAAAATCTGCCTTATCGCCCTCACAGCATATCTCCTTCATAGGGGCAGAGTTAGATACTACCACAGCACTGATCAAGCTTCCCCAGACAAGAGTGTCAGCCCTCAGGGATCAGGTCTCTATTCTTCTTCGGAACAAGAAAGCTTCTGCTGCGCAAGTGCTGAAAGTTCTAGGCATGATGGCTGCACACGAGGATCCTCCAGTGGCTGCTCTTCGCACAGTGGTCATTCCAACAACTTCCTTTGTCACACGACATCTCGATCACAGAGTCTTGCAAGCGAGATCTTCGATGGTGGCTGAACAGCCAAGATCTGACGATGGGTCGCCCGTTTGTACTACCCAGCCCTACAGCCACAATAACCATGGATGCTTCCCTGATGGGGTGGTGGGGGCTTTTTCAGGGGAGAACGGTCCAAGGAGAATGGTCCAAGATAGAGTAGAATCTGCACATCAATGTCTTGGAGTTGTGAGCAGTGTTCCTAGCGTTGCAACACTTTCACGGATCTCTACCTCTAGGAACAGTAGCAGTTCAGACGGACAATATGTCAGTGGTCTGGTATATAAACAAACAAGGTGGAACCAGATCTTATCCATTATGCAGAGAGGCCCTGAGAATTTGGCAATGGGCTGCATCCACAGGTCATTTTCTGATAGCAACGCACATCCCGGGGTCATCCAACGTCATTGCGGACAGGTTGAGCAGAGCCATCCTGTTGCCACACGAGTGGTCCCTCAACAGTCTAGTGGCGGAAAGGATTTTCCACAGATGGGGCCAGCCTTGCTGCGATCTTTTTGCATCCCCCTTAAATGCCAAATGCAGAAGCTACTTTGCCCTACCACCCCCTCCGGGGGGGTGCCTCCAGGGATGCACTGGTGCATGATTGGCCCCCGGGTCTCCTGTATGCATTGATACCCAAATTTCTACAGAAAGCCAGGAATCTGGAAAGGACGATCATCCTAATAGCACCATTCTGGCCTCAACAGATCTGGTTTCCCTTCCTTCGAGCCCACCAGATGGAGGAACCATGGATTCTGGACCCAGTGCAAGACCTATTGACTCACTCGTCGGGAGTTCCTCACCCATCCCTTCAGTCCCTCGAACTGACGGCTTGGCTGCTCTGCTTCCCAATTTAGCCAGGTCGAATTTTTTGTCTCCAGCAGTACAGCACATTCTAGTTTCTTCCCACAAAGCCTCCACCAGGAAACTATACAGGAGCAAATGGAAACGTTTTGCGTATTGGCCATCAGGGCAAGGTATAGATCCCTTGGTGGCCCCGATACACAAAATCTTGGAATTTTTATCTATGCTTTTTCACGAAGGGGCCTCTACTTCTACGATAAGAGTACAGTTGGCAGCCATATCGAAATTTCATGTAGATGAAGGGGGCTGTGCAGTTATGTCCCACAGGCTTTGTAGAGCTTTCATGAAGGGTACTTTTCACCTCTGTCCACCCATTCGGGATCCATTTTTATCCATGGAACTTGAATTTGATGTTATCTCAACTTATGCTACCACCCTTCGTACCAGCTTCAACGTGCTCACTTAAGTGTTTGTCATGGAAGACTCTCTTTCTTATTGCTGTTACTTCAGCTCGGAGAATATCAGAGCTACAGGCCTTGTCTATTAGGCCACCATACATGGTTTTCCATCCAGACAGAGTCTCCTTGCGTACAAATCCGTCATTCCTCCCGAAGGTATGTTCTGTGCTTAATATTAACCAATCTGTAGAACTTCCCACATTTTTCAAAAACCGTTCAAACAAGTTAGAATACATGCTGCACAAGTTGGATGTACATAGGCAGTTGAAATTTTATCTGGACAGAACAAACGATTACAGGAAATTGGATCAGCTGTTTGTTTCATTTGCAGATAACAAGAAGGGCATGGCAGTAACAAAACACACATTATCCAAATGGCTTTCGGACTGCATAAATTTTGTCTATTCAGCTTCAAAGCAACCACTCCCATTCAAGCCTAAGGCTCATTCTACTAGGGCCGTTTCTACTTCTCTAGCCCATGCCGCTCGCCTACTGTTGGATACTATTTGTGCAGCGGCGAAGTGGGCAAAGCCTCATACGTTTGTCACCCACTACAAAGTGGACAGGACCTCCAAGGACAGGGCATCCTTTGGTTCCATTATACTCAGGAATGTTCTTCCGTGAGTCACTTAGGGTAACGGAGCTAGGGACGCTACCCATGTGTAAGAACAAACGGCGAAATCGAACAATTTCACATAAAGAAGTTATATTCTTACCATAACGTTCCATGTGAATTGTTCATCTTGCCTTTGTTCTTACATCCCCTCCCTCCTTCCCCCACCGCGTTCTGGAAGAACGGGTACGACTAGTGTCTGGTTGGTATTCTCTAGGTTATCTACATTACCTACTCATTAGTATGTTGCATAGTAGCTGTACACCTATCTGTATTTAGTTCTTATTTTTCAGTTTTAAGTGTGTGATTGCCTGAGCGTTAGACGCAGTGGTTAGTAGTGTGTTCTGGATTCTTGCAAACTAGATCTGAGGGATAGCAGCAGAGGATCATGGGATGTGGACTGTGCCTCGAGATTCTCTTAGATGCAGAGTTTGAGATGTGGACGACTCGGAGCCAAGGATCGGCTCCGAACCCGTATGCAAGAACAAAGGCGAGATGAACAATTCACGTGGAACATTATGGTAAGAACATAACTTCTTTTTTGATTGGACAAATCAGCTTATCCTGATTGACTGTTGCCCTTTTCCCTTCACAGGTAAAATCCATTAACTCTTTATTGTTAGGGTAGAGATTTGGCTAAGGCTATTTCCAGTAAGTTGGCATATTTTATTTATTGTTTTTGTTTACCAGTAAAGTCCGACTGGGCACATATCCCGTTTTCATCGGAGGCCCAGGGAGAAATGCTCCATTTAACAGAATGAGTAGAAGGCAGTTATACAAGATTTACATAATAAATGTATGTAAAGTCATACAATAGTAATGAGTTAACAGTTAATCAAAACATAATAAATGTACATATAGAGAATAGTGAATGAACATACATAGAATAGTAATGATATGACAATTAATGAAAACCAGACAGTTAAAACAAGAACACAGTAAAATATAAGCTAATATCAAGCTTATAAGAACACAGTCAAATCTAAGCTAATATCAAGTTTATAAGAATCTAGTTAGTTTCAGATGGAATTAGCTATAAACAGATAATGAGTAGGAGACAGTGAAGTAATTATAGGGTAAAGAAGGTTAAAAATTTCAAAGGAGTATTAAGAAGGTTCAGGTGACGGAGATAGAGATAGGGATAGTCATGGCGAGGAGCTGATGATTGATGATAGTTGGAGAATGTGAAGAAGTAGCTGTATTATGGCCAGTTTCATAAAAGAGTGGTGACAGGGTTCAGAGATTATCCAGGAACATCATGTATACAAAACTATGTATGTACCATATTTCCCCGAAAATAAGACAGTCTTATACTTTCCCCCCCGCCGAAATATGCATTAGGGCTTATTGTCAGGGGATGCCTTATTTACTCCCCCCATACAGCAATCTACATTTATTCATGTACAAAAATCAATATTTATTCATGTACACAAATCGACATTTATTCATGTACAAAAATCAATATTTATTCATGTACACAAACTGACGTTTATTTGGTACTTTTCTGTTATTGGGCAACAGTCCTACGTAACGCGTTAACAGTTGTGCGAGAATTCTACATAAACAGTGCAACAAACATTTCAACTTCAGAATATCTACACCTTGGCTTTCACAGTGCAATATTTCATGCTTAACAGAAAGTGCAGAAAAATCTCAATACATGTGTATTGGGGGAGGGGAATAAAACAGGTGAATAACTGCCACTTTTTTGAGTGGTGATGCTTTCTTTATTCCGTACCCAAACCATAAGAGACGAATGAGGAAAAGTCATAAAAATGAAGTCTGGGAACTAGTGGCCTTACTTTGTAATTACCCCTTGATAATGAAATGTTACCGTAATACAATAAAGTAAAAAAAACTGACAAGAGCTTGCTGGCAGCTGAAAGCAGAAGCAATCCATTCTGTTGCCCCAATAACGGAAAAGTTATTCAAATACAGTCATGTCTCTACCCCTCGAATTCCAGCCTGAATTTCTTGCTACTCCATTTCCTGTAGAATCATTGGCCCCAATCTGTCATGCCTAGCAATAGAGCTCTCTTTAAATGAGCACTGCTTGTCCAAGTAGCCTGCTTGTAGTGCATTGGCAACACAGCTGTCAGTGATGTTATCCCATGAATTTTTGACCCAAGTCACGACCTCTTGTAGGCTAGGCTTCACAAAGTTTCCATGCTGATTTCTGTCCATTCTGTTTTCAATGTAGTCATTGAGTTCCATGCACAAATGGTCCTTGAATGGCTTGTTTATTGCAGTGTCAAGAGTTTGGAGATAGGCAGTCATTCCTGCAGGAATCATTATTTGATCTATTCTTCTCCGTGCAAGGAATTTCTTTATGTCTATAGTGTGGTGAGTGCTGGCTGAATCCCAGACTAGCAGACCTCTTTCGCCACCTCGCAAAACAAGTGGCAGCATTACATCGACCCACTTCCTTATAACTGCTTGTGTGCACCAGGCTTTTTCAGTTTCAAGAGTGTAAATGCTTAAAACACGTTCAGTCTTATTTTTCTTGCCCTTATTAATGATTACAGGTGGGGTTTTCTTTCCTTCTAGACGAACTGGCAAAATACAGGTAACACGTGCACTTGCGTAACCAGTGGAGGGAATGTAGATTGACGAGGCACCCCTCTGATCAATTGTTGTTTGAGATCTTTGGCCCATAAACACCACAGTTTCATCCATAGCAATCATGTTGGAGAGTTGGTATTTAAAAAAAAGTTGATGCCATCAACAAAGGACTTGAATGCAAAGTGCACGTTTAATAACTTGGGTATCTTCCAGCTTCAACAGTGTTGTTGATCTTCTTAAAGATAGTTTACATCGCTGAAGGAAGCCATCCAGCCAATGTTGTGATGCTTTGAATTCTTCTGGGGATATTTCTAACTGTGGCGCCATTGCAAGGTCAAATGCTTGAATATTAGTCCTGCGCACAACCAACGCCTTTGCTCTCCTGTTAGCAATCCATTCACAGATGATGTCTTCCAGCTCAGGAAATAATGGTTGCTAACCTGATCCACACTTGCACTTCTTAGCATTTCCCTCGTCGGCCTGTTGACTGATGTTATCGTATGCTGCACACCATTTTAGGACCATTCGGAGATCCAACTTCTTCTCTTTACAGAAAGTCATCAGATTCTTTCCCTGAGAGCCCTCCACGATTCCTTTCTTGTACTCAACAGAATAGCTCTTTCTTTTTGCACTCATCTTGTCTGGTGGGGGGGGGGTTAATTGAAGACTTACGAGACAGGAGTGGCAACACAAAATGGCGATGTTTAAGAAGACACCACAGCCATTCATTATCAAGTATGCACATTTTACGTGCGTTGTCTGTACTTTGACCAATCAAAGTACACTTGCCAGTGTTTATGGGCCAAGGATCTCAACCATCAAGTGTGAGTGAGGATTAGGATTACAGTATGAATTGTGGAGGACTCCCAGGGAAAGAATCTTATGACTTTGTGCAAAGAGAAGTTCGGTGTCCGAATGGTCTGAAAATGGCGAGCAGAGTATGATAGCCTCAGTCAACAGGTGTCAATAATATTATTTTATAATTCAACATGTTCGTCATGTGTTGTTGATGATCTTAACTGGGGCTTATTTTTGGGGTAGGGCTTATATCATGACTACCCTGGAAAACCATGCTAGGCCTTATTCTCTGGTTAGGTCTTATTTACAGAGAAGTACGGTAGGACTTTAGTCGAGTTTGAAATGATTTTAGGGAGTGTTACTGTTGTATTGCTAGTGGGATGGAGTTCCAGAATTTAGCAAGGTGGTGGGAGAGAAGTGATTTGCCAGCAGAATTTCTGGGTTTGGATATATGTAGTAGGTATTTGACTGAAGAATGTAGTGGTCTGGAAGGGTTATATATTTGTATAGGGTTGGAGATGGATGGAGAGTTGCTAGGTTCATATACAATGTTATGAATTTGTGGAAGTTGTGAGTGGGTTAGATAATGTGGGGACTCCAACCACTGTAACTCCCTTAGGGCAGCACACTGATGGGTTCTGTTTGGGAGGTTGGCAGTGAATCATGATGTTTTGTAGTAACGAGCTCAAGTTTGTTTAGCAATGTCACTTGAATGTTGTTAAGTATGGGTGCCAAATACCTTAGATTAGGCAAGAAGAGAGAAAGGACAGTGTGTTTTCTTATAGTGTCTGAGAGGAAGGGGTTGGCTGTATAGACAAAATGTAGTTTTTTTTTGTAATTTTTTCAGTATAGTTTGGATTTGTGTGCCAGATTTTAGGTTCTCATCTACACTGATGCCTAGCAATTTAGTATGTGTGGCAAGTTCAATTTTTGTTTTGTTGGCCGGAGTGGTGCAGCGGTTAGTGTTGCCACCTCACAGCAAGAGGTTCTCCAGTTCGATTCTCGGCTGGGATGCCTTCTGTGTGGAGTCTGTATGTCCTCCCTGTAGTTGCGTGGGTTTCCTCTGGGTGCTCCGGTTTCCTCCCACATTACAAAGACATGCTGTAGGTGGATTGGACACTCTCAATTGGCCCTAGGTGTGAGTGTGTGCATGTGTGTGCCTTTTGTGGAAGGTTGGGCGCCGGGCTGGCAACTCAGCACCATAAAAACTCCACTGCCAATCGTTCTGCGGACTGTTCCACTGTGACTACCCATAACTGGGATAAGCGGAAAGGAGATGATGATGGCTTAGGTAACTGAGAACAAGGTTTTGTTGATTGTAAGCTGTTCTGGAATAAATAAGATTAGTTTGGATTTACTTGGGTTTAGGAATAGCTGGGCAGCTGTCAGGCAGGTTTCTATAGATGAGAAGGACTCCTGGTTGTAGTTTAATTTTTTTTTTTTTTACAGTACAGATGATTGTGGCATCATCTGCATACTGTAGTAGGGATGCAAGTTTTACAGGCTTTACATAGCTCATTGATAAAGATGTTAAGAAGAATGGGTCCCAAGAAGGATCCTTGTGGTACACCTACTGGGACGGGGAGGAAGAATGGGATGTCTTTTTGCCACTTGATAGCTTGACCTCTATTTTAGAGGCAGCTACAGAACCGTGATAGAGCAGTGATGTTCAGTCGTAGATTATGAAGTTTGTTTTAGAGAACAGAGTGAGAGGCTGTATGAAAGGCCTTAGATAAAGCAAGGAAGAGGGCAGACACTAGGATTCCATCACTCCTGTTTTTATTTACTGTATTGGTAAAACTAAATAAGGAAATAAAGGGGTGATAAAGGTACTATGGTGGTGAGAGAAGCCATGCTGAGATGAAGAGAAGCGGTTATTTTTGCATGAGGTGATATAACAGTAGTGAGTGGATGCAGTTTTCTTTTTTAAACAAAGAAATATCTTATTAAATTATTCCTTATGACATAAGCATTCATACATTTATATAAATGAAAACAAACCATATTGACATATTTTCAGTTGCAAACATTATACATCACTTATAATCTATCCAGTCATTGTCAGTCAAACATTACACAGATCTTTCAAACCCTGCCTTCTTTTAAACTTCGTTCCTCCACCAAAACATTATTCTGCGTGTATTGTTCTCACAGTTCCCATTTATTCTATGTAATTTACCCCTATCCTATTCTAAAGATCCCATTTCCATTTGTTTTATCTCTGTTAATATATTCACTACTTCTAGTACAGTTGGGTTAGACTTTGATTTCCATTTTCTAGTAATTGTTTTTTTGGCAGCTACCATAATTAGACTCAGCAAGGCCTTGCTATGTCTTCGGCAATTTTGATCCTGCATCATAGCTCAAAAAATAATTTCCTTAGTTATACCAATATGTTCATCTGGTATTTCTGATAGAGTAGTCTACAGGGAATTTTTAAAATCTGGAAACTCACTACACTCCCAGAAAATATGTTCCCAGATACCTCTTTCTTCCCAATTGCACCTCTGACATTTGCTATCTACGTGAGAAACATTCTTTGGAATCTAGTTGGGGTATAAAAATATCTATGTAAACACTTCCAGACAAAGATCCTAAATCTTCTAGAGTTTCTGTATATTTGGAAGTCATACATATATCCCCAGTTCTTTCTTTCTGAACTGCTTATCCAATCCCTCTTCCTAATCATTTCTAACCTCCTGTGATTTATTCTTATACTTCTCATGCAATATTTTAAATGCTGTGCTAATTGTCCTTTTTTAACAGCAGTTTCTGTTCTAGATTCTACCAAAAACTCTACCAGTGCTGGTCTTTTGCTTAGGATCCCTCTATTCCATTCTCTTTGCCTATACTCTGATATCAATCCATGCTAGGAAAGGCAATTTCTAGCCTGTAGTCCAAATAAATTCTTGGCCTCTTCCTAGTCTGTTACCTTTCTATCTCTTAATTATTTGTTGCCAATACTTTGGTTCCTTTGTCAGTTTCCTCCAGTTAATTTCAGTCCCCTCTTGCCTATTGTCTGTATCCCTAATTGAAGTCATCCCTGTCTTCAGAATCTCATTTCTTCAGCCTCATGTTGGCTTAGTTCTTAGAATACTGTCTGATGCTTTATGAGTATAATAGTGTGTTATGGTTATTGTTATTCTCCTTAAGGAGCTGCGTCCAAAATCCCAGTCTCTCCTTGTTTCTTGAGCTTCCCACTTGTTTCATCATCATCCCTTTCCACTTTGAATTATAGCTTTCTGCTTGTGCTATGTATAGGGGCCTTAACTGTGTAGCTCTGAAGTACCCTTTCATATCAGGTAATCCCAAACCACCTTGTTGTGTTGAAAGGATCAGCTTATCCCACTTGACTCTTGCCCTCTTCCCCTCCAAGATAAAATCCTTCAACTCTGTATTAATTGCTATCTACAATTTCTCTTCTGTTTGATTAAAAATATGCATGACCTGTGTAGAAAACTAAAGGAACTAAAAACATTTTGACTGCTTGTATCTTGCTATCCATATCTATAAAATACAGCTTCCAATTTTTTAGTTTTGTATTATCTTCTGTTTAGTCTCTTCTCACATATCCTTAGCTGCCATAACAGAATCATTTTTAATCCATACTCCTAAGTACTTCATTTTGTCTTGCCCCCTAAATATGGGTATTGCTGAACCACTTTGTGTGTACATAGTTTACATCTATTGCCTTTGTTTTATCGTCATTAATATTGTATCCTGAAAAGACTTGAAACTGTCTCAAAATGTACGACAACAAAAAGGACAAAGTACAAAAAGTGGGAAACAGTAGAGTGTTTGTGGAAAGTGATTACTCACTACACACCAGGCAGAAGGGGAGTAAATTTGGTTTACCTTTACATAGTTGAAAATGATATTGTCAATCATCCTGTTGTGCGAACTGAAAGGACGAATTCTGCATGTCGAACGTCACCGAAGTTCGAAACTCAGCAAATCGAACAGCAGATTCGCTGAGTTTTGAACTACAATGTTGAACACACAATGTAATGCAGCGGGGCAAGCCCACCTGCATTCCCCCATGTGGGGGGCTGCACCCCCCTACTTTAATATTCTAACTCCGAGATCGCACTACAGTGGGAAAGGGTCCATTTCCCGATCCCCACTTTAGTGCAGTCCGCACCCAAAATACTGAATCTGCAATGAACAAATGTCATTGTGCATTCGCTCATTGCACATTCGAAGAATTTTTTTCAACTTTTCAAATCTTGAAAAAGTCCTTTCGAACTTGTAGCATTATCGCATGTGGAATACGCACACATAAAGGTAAACCTTACATTTATTCCACTAATCAGGGAATGTCGAGAAGCAGGCATGAGATTCAACTCTGTTGTACCCAGCTATTTTCAGAATACTATTTCCTGGAGGGACAAAATAATTTTTGATGCAGAGCATGCTAAGGAGGAAATACAGAACTTTGTCCAACAAAAGGTGAGTTACGAAACAGAAGGATATTCTTTTTCTTGTTCTTCCATTAATAAAGATCACACAAAGATTGTGCCAGTGAAACCTTTTCCAAAGTTTCAACGGAAAATGGTTGACAGATAGAAAAAGTACAAGAGTTGACTAGAAGAACCATCAGTATGTTATAAATGAAGCAAGGACTGGATTTGGGAGAGGGAGATCAAAAGGAATAAAGCTAGCAACTTAGGATTTGACAAATATAAACATGGGATTACAAAGCATTAAGTATATTTGTGGAATATGACAGAACAGAAAACCTGGAAATGCTGGACTTTTTTGACTTTGTTAAACTTGTAGGGGAATCAAAAGCATATGCCCTGTTTCATGTCATTAATGTTTGGTAGAAAATTTAGGAGAGGGGAAGAGGAAGGAAATGTTAACTGTAAGTAAAACAACATTTTGTTCTTAATAATAGTGTTTTTATAATGCATGATATAATCTGCATGCTATAAAGTAAAGTTTTCTCAGTTATTTTGTAGTGTAATGGGGATACTAAAGTAAATAGATGCCCCTGTTTTTTTCCTTCTTCCTTTCTCCTTGTTCAGTTTTAAGAAATGTAGGCAGTACAATGTAAAGAAAAGTCTAGTCAAAAGAGCAGGATACAAGAAAATTGATGTGCTTTTTTCACTCTTGCACAGGGGAAATGACTGGTTAAGGCCCTTGGCCTGATCTAGTAACAAGTTTTAAGAGAAAGCAAATTAATAAAAAAAGACCATTGTTTAGCAAATAAATAAGTGCTTATAGAAAGCAACTCTGTATTTAGTTCTCATACCTCCATGGTGACGATCTAATAAAGAGCAATACAAACAGTATACTTATTTCTTTCACTGACCAGGAGATAATGTTGTCTGAAAGTATTCAAGTGTTTTCCTAATCTGGGAGAGTAATAAAGATAAGACAAAAGTAAGCAGCACATAGAAGTACAGACTGTACCATACATCTTAGCATGCATAACATTCCATTTAGGTTAACCTACTGTGGCTGTCAGTCTGGGACAATTGTTCCTGTTAGGAGGGTAAAACTTCAGTATTTGAAGATGTATGTAGTTTTATTTGTTAGTATTAAGTTAATTGGTTTTAGGGGAGTATTGGGGGTATGTTTGTCTTTTGTTTGAGGGCTTTCAATAAAACAAAGAAATTTGTAAGATGTGATGTAGGCTCAAATGGAGATGACAAGAAAAAACTATATAAAAGATCAACCTGCCAAACATTAGTGTATATATGTAACACAAAAGCTGGAACTAGACACTTAAGCTGTTATGCGTAAAAAGTTGGAATAATAACTTTAATATCATAACACTTTGTATATTATCTTTAAATGTTAATGGTTTCACAGATATACACAAAAAGAAAGAGTTGTGAACTATATTTAAAAATGTAGCGTGCAAATAGCTATTCTGCAGGAGACACATTTGGAAAGAACTGAACATGTGAATTTGATAAAGGTTTTTAGGACAGTTATTTAGAGGAATACCTGGGACAAAGGAAAAGAGGATTACTTATATTAATTGCAGGAGGAGCTCCAATAGTGACAGAAGTGGATAAAAATATAATAATTGTAGATTTGTAGTACTAAGGGGCTATTGGCAAGGGGTGAGGATTACACTGGCATGTATTTATATTCCACCTAAAACTGCTATAATGGAGCAAAGAAAATTCTGTGAGAAATAATCAGATTTCAGCAGAGAATATTGCTTATAGGTCGGAATTGGAATTTGATTTGCAGCAGTGAAGATGTATATGAGGGGCCCAGAAGGGAAAATATAACAATGGAGGGTAGATTTATGAAGGAATTTGACAGTTGTGGCATGGAAGATGTGAATTCAGTAGTAGGAGTTCGGAGTGAATTTACATATTATTCTCAAGATATAAAAAAAAACTGGTCTAGACTGGTAAGAACATATATTTCACAGGAACATGTGCTATTAATTGAAAGTTTTGATATGCATCCAAAAACTATTTTAGATCACATGCCAATAATAACTAAAAATACAGGTAATGAAATAAAAATGAGAAACTGTTGAAAAGAGAGGAATTTAAGGAATGGGTAGTGGAAATTATTCAAGAGTTATTAAAGAAGACAGAAATGTATTCTGAAAATATAGCTAAGAAGTGGGATAAAATTAAAGTGGAGTTTTAAAATAGGGTGGAAATAAAAGAAAGGGGAGATATGATTAAGAAGTAACAAAACATATTTAGATGGACTTACAGAGGTTAAAGTATTACAGAATAGGGGGAATCTCACAGAACAAGAAAAGGAGCAATTGTAGAATGCTAAACAGAAAATTAGGAATTACCTCAATAATATGCATGAGTTTTGAAAGATTTCTGTTAAGCAACTGTGTCTGATAACTCCAGAGCACAAAAACATTTAGCACAGTGACTCAGGACAGAAAGTAGAAAGGGTTGTTGCTAAGCTTAAGAAGCCTATAATAATGAAAGTAACAAGAGATCATGTAGAGGTACTGAAATTATTTCAAAAATGTTATGAAAGTCTGTATAAAGCAGAGTAGTATGAAAATCAAAAAAGGTGCAAATGGAAATGTTTATTGGAGATTTAAGTATGCCAGGGTTAGAGGTAGATAAGGTTCAATTACTAACAGTTAGGATAGGAGATGAGATAAAAATGGTGATGTGTATCCAGTCAACAGGAAGGTCCCCAGGAATAGATGGTATTGCTATGAAATTTGGAAGCTAGGAGAGAAGTTAACAATAACGATGATAAAGATCTGGAAGGTTTTGTTTAATAGTATTTCAAGAGGAGGAGAGGCGCCATCATCCCAGAAGAAAATGATGGTGGCTGTTATACCTAAAGAGGGCAAATACCCATAAGATCCATCTTCATACAGGCCAATTGCTATCCTAAACCATGAGTATAAAGTGTTCATGTTTATAATGGCTAAAAGAATTGCAAAGTTGATGCCAAAATTGATAGATATGGATCAATGTGGTTTTGTGGAGTGGGGGCTGTCGCTCATCTGATCAGGATAAAACAGATGAACAGTTGGGGGTTCTGTTCAAGCAGCTTTATTATGTACAAACACATCTGGATAGAGGCTTAACTTTAACTTAGATAAACTTTTAAACAAACTGACTATCATACTCATACATGTTCATAGTCTGGATGTACTCCCAAAATGGCACTGAAGCTTGCACGTGCTTGCTATTTATATGCACATGCTGTCCTCGGAAATGCTTCTTAAAGTTACAACACACACACTATTCTACATCTTCCCTCATTGAGAAATGAGTCATGGATTACTGAAGACAGTGACTGATGTGCAGTTGGTGCAGAATAATTCTTTGACATACATTTATAGAGAACTAAATTCATATAGACAATTGTATCCAGGTTGCTATGTATTTCACACTAGTTCTGGAAATACTACAGTGGCGGCTGGTGACTTCAAATCAAAGGGGGGCTGCAGGAGACAGCTGAATGGGTGGGGTCAATGGGAAGGGGTTTGGTCAACTAGAAAGGGGAGGAGCTATGCTCAAAACCACAACAACTAACTAAATACACTGCCCTGGGTGCCAAACCGTCATTATGAGAGTCCAATCAAGACAAAATGAAGTGTAGAAGAATAAAAATATTTCAATGCATTGGCTGCATGACAGCTTACTTAATATCTAGATGGAAACAAAAAGGTTGTGAGGCATGAAAAAATAAATTACTTTTTAAATACATTAATGGAATGCCAGTCAAAATCAAGTAGCACTCAACTCAAACCACTTCCTGCACTGCAGTTCTAATTATAATTTATATTCAGTTTTATTAAAGTACCAAGTAACATGCCAAAAGTAGAAATGTCTGATGCCCCCACTTGTAAAAATGTTTCTTATCCAAAAAAGACCTGCTGCCTGACAACTATCTACTTGTTTCATGGGGAAAACATGATCAAAGTAAAAAATGAAAAGCAAACAAGAAATAAGCTCAAGATACATTGCTTAAAAGGATTACTGTACAGGTTATGGACCACACGATTGGCATTCTGTTTAGTTTATGGGTAAAGCCTGCAGAGATGACTGGAAGTCTTCAAGTGTAATGAGCTTCTTAAAATAATGTAATCTGTCCTTTATTACAAATACTGTCATATGCATTTCAATACCCAAGGCTTATACATTATCTAGTTAAGTATTCTCTACATGGCAACAACAGAAAGACTTTCAATGTTGGCAATTCTTTAACAGTATGCTTATTAAAGCTTACTTGCATCTTACGATCTCAGCCAAGCTTACCTGATGGTCATTAAAGTATTGCTACTTAAACACAGAGCAACAGGCACTTTGAGTAATAAGCATAAATCAACAGTGCAAAAAATATGACAGAAACCAGACCATTCTGCAAAAATCAAGGACGGATGAAAAGCCACTCTAGTACTTGTGTCCACCTTGGATGGGGGGGATACTCTGCACATTTACACTGCATAACTACTCCTTGCCTTTCTTCGACACATCCAGAGTCGCTGCATGGGGGAGTGGAGTGCAAGAAGTATGTCACAATTTGAAATGTCTCTGGCTGACTGTGATGGCCCTGACACATTTGTCATACCTCTCAACCTCAGAGCAAGAAATCTGGACAAAGCCATACAAAGAAGTGGGACAAAGGCCCAAAAATAAGGACAATTTTTAAATATTGCTCTTATAAACTTAGAAAGATAATAGAATAGGTCTTGCATTAGTGTGAATTTTCTGAATGGTATGAAATCTGAAATTCAAATGTCTGTCATTATTTTCTAACTTCAGTCTTTAATGATTTGTCACTAATTTGCCAAAGAAAAAAGACAATTTTGCCAAAAAAAACCCACAATTTTATGAAAAATGGACCAAAAATGTGATGTAAAAATATAAAATAGCCACACAATACAGCTGGGAACCTGTCAAAGAAGGGACACTTTAATATTAGTACTGCTAACTTGAGCAGTTGACAAAATAAAAGAATCTATAACTCAGATTATTACAGTTATTTCTTAATTGTAAACCCCTCCATGTTTTCTTCCAAAATTACTATTTTGCGGAGGGATTATTAGGAAGAAGAGCAACATTTTGAGCCAAAATCAGGGACAGTTGAAAGGTTTGGCTATGCCTAATTCTATAAAGCAATTTATTTGCATGTACCTCTCAACCTGTTAATGCAATAAATCTGGACAAGGCCAAATATATTGGGGGAACATATAAACAGTACTAAAACTTGCTCTTGTATAAACTGAGACAGTTGATAGAACAGGTCTTACTTTAGCATGCATTTTTCTGAAGGTTATGAAGTCTGAAACTCAGTTTGTCATTATTTAGTGACTTAATTCCTAAATGATTTGCCAGAAAACCACAAATTTTATGAGGAACAAACCAAAAATAAGAAGCAAAAATATATTAATTCTTTGAAAATCTGGACAGTTGGGAGGTATAGTTCAGCTGGGACTGTCTTTAAGTTTGCCGCCCTTCCCCCTCACAAAATCATGGTCGAATGGAGCCTCCCCCTGCAGCCATTCCAATGATCCATTACTTGGCTATTTCACTCCATTTACCATAAACACTAATGTACATACTGATTTACTTCTATGATTATTTGGACTTCATTTGAAAGTTTTATTTTGCATTTTACAGCACAAACACTAAGACATCTGCTAAACAAACTTAGCATTAAAACTTCTCTGCCCTTGAAACTCACATTCAATGAAACAGCATTGAAACCCACATTCAAAGAAAATACATTTTACCAGTGGCAGAACTGCCCAATTCAGAACATCTTTCCAGTAAACAATGAAACAAAATGCATGCACCCAAAACTGCCCAGTTCAGAATATTTCCATCATAAAAGTCTACTCAAACTTCTACAGTCCACCATTATCAGTAAATATGCAAAATTCTACAGTCCACCATTATCAGTAAATATGCACAATTCTACAGTCCACCATTATCAGTAAATAGGCACACTCTCTGAAGAAGTAAAAAAGCCATCTAAATAATTCCACATTAAATAAATCTGTAACTAATGAAGAGGTTGCTGCTAGCAAACACCTTTATATTTCATGGTTTCATCGAAAAATAAAGTGTCTGATGCCCCTGAGGAATACATTGCCTATATTACATTAAAAATGATAAGCTAGTAATATTGCAATAGGAAATGGATAGCAAACCGATAACAGGCTCATAGTTAGTATCTTAACTTTTTCAGTACGGCAGCATTCACCCCTTGTGGGAGTAGAACTAACAACCTTCTGCATCAAAAGCAAGTACACAACCTGTTGTGCTATTAACAGTGCAAGCTGACTTAGCATAAGCAGCACTAAACTTCTCTTCCCCTGCAGCTTTCAGCTCCTTGTAAAATCTACTCAATACTCAACTGCATCTCAACTTCGCAACACAACAAATCTGGAAAAAGCCAAATTTGTTGGGGGGGGGGTCAAAAGCCCAAAAACCAGGGACACATTAAACATTGCTTGTATAATCTTGGAAAGTTGCTAGAATAAAATGCTGTGTTACCACCATAAATTTTACTGCCAAGGTCCCTGTGCAAAAAGAGTCAGAGCAACATACCACTATGCCAAATCAGCTGCTTTGTGAAAGAAAAATGCTGTGTTACCACCATACATTTTACTACCAATGTCCCTGTGCAAAACTGTCAGAGCAACATACCACTATGCCAAATCACCTGCTTTGTGAAAGAAAAATGCTGTGTTACCATGATACATTTTACTGCCAAGATCCCTGTGCAAAACAGTCAGAGCAGCATACCACTACGTCAAATCAGCTGCTTTGTGAAAGAGCGGAAGACTGAAACTTAAATGGCTATCATTTAAGAAATTCAGTTCTCACCATAGCTGTCAACCTCTTAGCACAAAACACCTGGACAAACCCAGTAATGAGGGGATACAGCCCTCAAACATATTCAGTGAATTCAGTTCTTGCCATAGCTGTCAACCTTAGCACAAAAAACCTGGACAAAGACAATAATGGGGTAATACAGTCCCAAAAATAAGGACAAATTTAAAATATTCATCTTATAAACTTAGAAAATTGCTAGAATAAAAGGTTGTGTTACTATGTATTTTCCGAAGAGTATGAAGTCTGAAATTCAAATGCCTGTCAATTTTACTTCTGACGGAACAAAAACAATTTTCAGCAAAGGCCCAGGGAGAAATACTGCAGACACATGTCTGTGTAAAATGGCAGGACACCAGAGCAAATCCACAGAAACACAGGGATGAGAATGGGATTCCTTCTCTTTATTTACAAAGGAACATAATAAAGAGTATACTTACTTTAGTTCTGCACCTTCACTCTGTTCTTCTTCTAACTTCTTTTTTTTTCTTCTTCTAACTTCTTTTCTTTCTTCTTCTTTCTTCAATTCTTCTTCTTATGTTCTTGTCTTCCTTCAGGCTTCACTGCTTCAGCACAGGGCAGGCTGCACAGCACAGCTGACAAAATATATAGCGCCCCAAAAAAATTAAAATCCACAATGGCAATTATAATCGTTCCTTCCCGTGTGACTGACTCAGACAGTCACAGTCACGAATCAATACACAAGCTAACTGACTATCTGATTGGTTCTCGCTCTTTTCCCAGCACATAAAGCCCGGGAAGAGAGCGACAACCAGTCAGCAGCATTTAGCCCAGCAAGCACGTCATGACGTGCCTGCGGACGTCGCAGTCCGAGCCCCTTCCAATTCTATGCGGTTTGGAACCGCATAGACTTCTGGGCATCACAATGATGCCTTAATTACTCCACCGGGCTGCAAATAAAAACAAAAAAAAAATCTATTTAAAACCGCCGCAACCCGAGGCGGTTAAAGTGCGCATGCGTGTACTTGTGAGTCGCAGACTCGGAGAGATGCATTTAACAAAAAAAATACATCTGCAAGGTACTTTTTTTTTTTTTTTTTTTACATTTTCTTTGTTTTTAGATGAGGGGGCTGCAGTCCGATGCCATGAGCCGCCCCTGAAATACTACCAAATCATGTGACCTATAAATTAGAACTAGGTGTAGCAACTGGGACAGTCTCTGCTGAACGTTCAACTTTCGGGACATCAGGAACAGAAGTAGGAATTAAGACATGTTCTACAACAGGAACATTGGATTGCTCTGAGATCTAGAATCTGTATCACAGGAATGATGCTGCAATATTGGTTCTGATACAAGAAGATGATGCCTGTGATTTCTCCTGTATTCCACACCCTCAGATTCTACAAAGTAGGATTTCGGTTAGGCACATATACCTATTACTTGACCAATACAGTCAAAACCTTTCACCATTTGTATCCTCACTGTCTCTCCTTCTATCAGTGGACGAAGAAATCTGCTCAATTTATCATAGCTGGACTTCTGTAAAGAACGCTTTCTGAATAGTTGGGCTTTGATTGCTCTGTTTTTAGCTTTAGGCCTCAACAAACTGGAACTGATAGGCAAGGTTGTTCTGGTTTGCCTAGATAGAAGTCTCTGAGCAGGCGAGCCAAGTATATCTTCACGGGGTATGTTTCTGAGATTGAGTAAATTCAAAAAGACATTGGTATTTTCACACTTTGACTTCTCTAGTAATTGCTTTGCACTGCAGCTAGTCCATATGACTGTGGGTATTCAGGTCTACTAGTAACATGTACAAAGTCCCATTCTTTTGTAAATTTCTGAAGCAACTGACTGTTAAATTGGGTACCATTGTCCGAGATAAGCTTCTGTGGACTCCCATGGAATGAGAAATAACATTTCAACTTGGTGATAGCTGTGGACATTAGGTTAGGTAAATTGATGTCAAACCAGTTCGAATAAGAGCCTACACAACACTAAGTGATCCTGAATGTTCAGTTTGAATATGTCAGTGGCTACTGTTGACCAAGGTAGTTCAGGAACTTGACTTAGGTGAAGTAGCTCTTTTTGCAAATGCGGTTTATTACTGTTGCATATTGAACATTAAAAAAATGCTCTGTCAATGTATTTTGCTAGATAAAGCCAAAATACTAGTTGAATCGGAACCTGGGTGGCCACAATGCAAAATCTGGATATATTAACATTGTAAGGAAGTAGGAACAACAATTTTAGGACCTTTGAAAATAATGCCATCTTCCATCAACGTCTCATCTCTGTAAGGAAAATAAGGTTGCACTTCACGCAGTACACTAGATTGATTTGATGGCCATCCATCATTGATGAAGTGGTTGAGCTTTTGCAAAACTGGATCAGTCTGTGTATGATCACTAAGCTCATCAAGTCCCATGGTAGAAAAATTATGCATTTCCATGACATCAAACTCAAAATTCTCGGCATCAAGCTGATCCGTTATATTTCTGGGCGGTCTAAATAAGATAGCTAGATAAAAAAGTTTGGCTTTTGTATAGACCATTTTGAAGTTGTACTTTTGCAATTTGAGCACTATTCTTTGTAATCTCGCTGGAGCTGAGTGCATAGGCTTCTTTAAAATAGTGACTAGAGGTTGATGATCAGTTTCAGTTTGAATAGCTCGACCATAAATATAATCATGAAACTTTGAACATGTAAACACAATTGCCAAAAGTTCTTTCTCAATTTGAACATATTGCATTTTGGTTTGGGTAAGAGTTATAGATGCATAGGCTGCTGGGCTACCCTTTTGAAGAATAACTGTGCAAAGACCAAATTCTGAAGCATCACAGAAAAGAGTTCTGGTTTATTGACATCATAGTATCTTAGTGTAGGCGGGGTGACAGTTTACTGCTTAAGGCCTTCAAATGCTCTCTGGTGGTCTTTTGACCAAGACCATGCAAAATTTTTGTGCGTCAGCTCTTTCAAAGGTGCTGTCAACTCACTGAAGTCCGGTATAAACTTGCCGAAATAGTTGACCATACCAAGAAAACATTGTACAGCTTGAACATTATCTGGTGCTGGCATCTCAAGAATGGCTGATTGCTTGGACAGGTCTGGTCATAAGCCAGTGCTAGTAAACAAATGACCTGCATATGTAACTTCTGGTAGTCTTAATTTGCACTTCAGAGGATTGAGCTTCAAGTTCACTTCAGGTGCTCTGTCTAGAACTTTCCTGAGGTTTCTGTCATGCCCTGCTTCACCACTGCCTCCAACCAATAAATCATCTACTATTATGGCACATGGATAACCTGAAAAAAATTGTTCCATTGCACGCTGAAAGACTTCACTTGCAGAATTTATTCCAAATGGCATCCTAAGGAATCTGTATCTTCCAAATGAGGTACTGAATGTAGTCAGTAGTGAATATTTGCGAACTAGCATCACTTGCCAAAATTAACTCTCTGCATCCAAAACAGAAGAAACAGTGGCATGCGGTATCAGGGCTGCAACTTCCTCGACTGTACGCATAGAATGATGAGGTCTCTCTAATGCTTTGTTCAAATCTCTTGGGTTAATGCGTATTCTGATTTCGTCTGAGCCTTTTTTGTGAGATTTTTTTGTAGGTTCTGTAACTGGACAAATTACACCTTGCTGTACCATTTTATCCATCTGAGCTTTGACTTTGTTCTGCATAGCTATTGGAACTCTTCTTACTGGTCTGACCACTGGACTGACCTCTAGGTCTACCTTCATAGAATACATAACTGGAATTTGCCTATCTTGTCATTGAAAACATCTGCATATTCTGAGAAAATAGCATCAGTGAAACTGGAACTGGGACATGTGCTTATATAATGAACTTCCTTGGTAAAGGAAAGCAGATTCATTCTCAAACTGTCTCTGAGACCCAGTAATGACTGCACAGGCCTTTGGACAACATAGAATAGTAAGCTGTAACTGTTCCCAGTCAAATAACGTGACAGCCCTAGTGAGCCTTTGGTTTGAATTTCTTCACCTCCATTATCAACACGTTTTGCACAACTGGCCACATTAAGTTGCTCACCAGCTCTCACTTTAGCAAATATTTCTGCTGATTTTACATTACACTTTAAACCAGTGTCTGCGTTGAGCTCGGTGGGTTTACCATTGATCAGGAGAGTGCAAATCCCTTCATTCTTTGCCAGTAAATCTACTGCATTAATCTTTTCACCAATTACTGATACACCATCTACAGAGAAAGTAGGGTTGCAGCTTTCTATATGATCAACTTGCCTTTTTAAGTGACCCTTCTTTATAACTGAGTGAGGTTTACTTGATATGTAAAGCTTTTGAAAATTATTTCATTTTTACACTTGTGGCATTGCTGACCGAATGCTAAGCACTTCTCTCTTTCAGACTTATGGTTGGTACCACAATTGCGACAGTTAATAATAAAGCTTGACTTGTGTTTTGCTGACTCACTCTTGTACTGCACTGAGCAAGTCGTTTTTACTGAACTTGTCTTAGATCTTGCTGGAAGACTACAGGCTCTCCCTGGAAAACTCACAGGGGCTGCAGCTGCCAAGTGCATAGGCCTGTTTCTGCTAGTCACGTGCAGCATGTTGTCTACATTTGCTCTGGAGCCTGCTGAAACCATGCTCTTATCACTTGCAAGCATATTTTTGTGCATCTCTGTAACTTCATGGATTTGACAAATCTCTATAGCTTTGCTCAGCATTAAATCACTGTCACGAAGCAAAATCTTTCTCACTGCAGCACTATTAATACCATACACAAGCCTGTCCTTTATTAACTCATCCTTTAAATCAGCAAACCTACACATTTTAGCTTTGTTTATCAGATCACAGTAATATAAGCTGCAAAAGTTTCTCCTGTCTTTTGATCTCTTGTGTAAAGCAAATGCCTTTCTAATGTAACATTTGTCTGGGGATTGCACATTTCTCTGAATTTGTGTTTCAAATGCTCAGGGTCTTCCCCTTGATTCAGTCTGTACAACAATGTGATGGTTCCCCCCTCTCCTTCATATACTACTGGTGCATACAGAATTGAACACTGTCTTTTAGTGGCCTCTGACCCAGCTAGGTTTAGCAAAATGAATGCCCTGGTGCATGCATCTTTGTTAGAATAAGCTGCATGTATAAAAATATTGTAGTCTTGCTCAAATATTCTCCAGTTCTCTGCAATTTTCTGATCAAAATACAAGTGGACCTGGTCTGCAAAATGTCTCTGCCATATTAACACATACCAGTGAAGACTTTTGTAAATATACACGAATGCACACATATACATATTCCAGAAATTTTTGCCAGTACTTGTAACTATGCCCAGTAGTACAATAAGCCTCTGAATAACTGAACTTTACAAAATAAGTCTCCTAGGCCCAAGAATACTCATGAAATCACTGTACTCTGAAAAACATCTCTTATCAGTGTAAGAAGCATTTCAAAATAAATGTACAGTGTAAATAAACTGGGCAAAAGAAGCTCAGAGTAAGAAACATTTCAAAGTAACTGCAGCTTGCGAATAAACAGTACACAGCACATTGAAACTTTTCCAAAATGGCTGTACTTTGCTAAATAACTCTATACAGTACAAGAAACACTCTGTAATGGCGGCACTTTGCGAATATACACACCCAGCACAAGAAACTTTTCTAAACGGCTGTATTTTGACTGCATTTCATGAAGTAGTTGCACTTTGCACACAATAAACTCTTTGGAATAAATGCAGAGTAATAAACATACACTGTAAGCAATTTTACACACTTTGAGGTACTTTGAATAACTGTAGTTATGCCCAGAATAGCTTCAGTCAATGCAAAATAGTAGTTTATGCCAAAACACAGTAGTTTGCCAAAAACATTGGTTTATTTACGCTTAATGTGCCCTTTTTGCCCTTTATTATATTAATTTTGCCCATTTAATGTCTTTTCATGCCCGTTATACTTTTCTTGTGCTCATTTTACTGTAAACATGCTCATTTTACTTTAAACATGCTCGTTTTAAAATTCCAATGTATTTCAGAACCATTTATGTGCTTTTCTGATAATTGTAAACATTTTGTTTAATTAATAAGCTTTTGTGCCTTTCATTTGCTTAATAAAAGTTCCCATGCTGTTCCTTTGCTTAATAATGTGTTCTGTGCCCCTGTAATGCTGTGTTTTATCTTTTGAATAAAATAAATCATTTGTGCAAGTTTTCATTACCTTTAGTTTGTTTCTGGCCCTTTTTTTGCTCTCTGTTCATTTACTTTGCCTTCACTGTTAATTCTGCATCTGATAGGTCTGAAAAGCAGTCTCTGGAATCCCACTTCTAACACCACATCGCTCATCTGGTCAGGATAAAGCAGACGAACAGTTATGGGTACTGTTCAAGCAGCTTTATTATGTACAAACACATTAGGATAGAGGCTTAGTAACTTTAACTCAGATAGACTTATAAACAAATTGACTGTCATACTCATACATGTTCACACTCTGGCTGCACTCTCAAAATGGCACTGAAGCTTGCACGTGCTGGCTATGTATATGCACATGCTGTCCTTGGAAATGCTTCTTAAAGGTGGAACACACACACTATTCTACAGGGGCAAACATTTGACAGCATTAACAGGACATCGATAATCCAGAGGGAAGCAGAATGTACGAAAATACCACTGTTGTTGGTAGGTCTTGATGCAGAGAAAGCATTTGATGGAGTAAGCTGAGAGTTTATGAGCAGAGCAATGGAAGCATTTGCATTAAGTATAAAATTATAAGATTGATTAGGAGGATATATGAGGGATCTGAGACGAAAATTAAAGTGGGTGAGTTCCTCTCTTGAGAAGAGGAACCAGGCAGGGATGTCCTCCTCCCCCTTTGTTATTTGCATTATGTTTAGAACCACTGGCAAAAAAATAAGTGACTCAGAAATTCAAGGATATAATTGGTATAGTAGTCAAGAAAAGGTATCTGTATTTGCAGATGATATTATTTTGTACCTGATAAAACCAGAAAAAGACATTTCAGTGTTGTGGAACATTTTGAGACAGTTTCAAATCTTTTTGGGGTACAAAATTAATGAAATTAAAACAAAGGCAATAGCTGTAAATTATGTACTCACACTCAAATTGGTTCAGCAATATCCATATTTATGGGGACATGATAAAATGAAGTACTTAGGAGTATGGATTAAAAATGATTCTGTTATGGCAGCTAAGGATATGTGGGAAGAAGCTAAACAAAAGATAATACAAAAAATGAGAAATTGCAAGCTCTGTTTTATGGATATGGATAGCAAGATACAAGCAGTTAAAATGTTTTTAGGCCCTTTAGTTTTATACATGTCAGGCATGTTTTTATCAACCAGAGGAGAAGTTGTGGATTGCACTTAATAAAGAACTAAAGGGTCTTATCTTGGAGGGAAAGATGGCAAGAGTCAAGGCTCCTATACAAAGCAGAAGCAGAAACCTATAATTCAAAGTAGAAAAGGATAATAACGAAACAGGGGAAAGCTCAATAAACAAGGAGATACTTGGATGTTGGATGCAGATCCTTAAGGAGAATAACAATAACCATTCAGAATATTGTATTCATAAAGTAGCAGAAAGTATTCTAAAAACTAAGCCAGCACAGGAATGGCGAAAGGAGATTCTGCCAATAGGAATGACTACAATTAGGGATACAGACAATAGGCAAGAAGGGGCTGGAATTTGTTGGAGAAAACTGGCAAAAGAATGAAGGTGTTGGGAACAAATAACTAGAGAGGGAAAGGTAATAGAATGGGAAGAGGGTAATAATTTATTTGGACTGCAGGCTAGAGATTGCTTGCTTATCAAGTATAGATATGAGAGTATAGGCAAAGAGAAAGAAATAAGGGGGTCTTAAGCAAACGACCAGCATTGGTTTTAGTAGAATCTAGAACAGAAGTTGCTGTTAAAAAAGAATAATTAGTAGAGCATATAAAATATTGCATTATAGCTGTAAGAATCAATCAGAGGAGGTTTGAAAGGATTGGGAAGAGAGATTGGATAAGCAATTCACAAAGAAACAATGGGGTGGTATATGTATATCTCCTAAATATGCAGCAAAGTCTAGAAGATTTAGGATCTTTGCTTGGAAGTGTTTATGTAAGTATTTCTATACCCCAAGTTGACTCCAAAGAATTTTTCCTCAGGTAGACAGCAAATGTTGGAGGTGTGATGGGGAAGAAATAAGTAATTGGGAACACATTTTCTGGGAGTGTAATGAGTTGGCAGACTTTAAAAATTCTCTGCAGACTACTGTATCTGAAAAACAGGGTAAGCAAATTGGCATGACTTAAGGAAATTATTTTTTGAGCTGTGATGCATAATTGGAATTGCATAGACACAGTGTGGCCTTACTGTGTCTAATTGTGGTGGCTTTCAGAAAGGCAGTTACTAGGAAATGGAAATCAAAGTCTAAACCAGCTGTACTGGAAATAGTGAATATAGTAACAGAGATAAAGCAACTGGAAATGGGATCTTTAGAAAAGGGTAGGAGCAAATTATATAGAAAAAATGAAAATTGTGGGAACAATGCATGCAGAAGAGGAATGAGGTTTAAATGAAGGAGGATTTGAATGAGCTGTGTAATGTTTTACTGACAGTGACTGGACAGATTATAAGTGATGTATAATGTTTGCAACTAAAATAATGTAACTGTGGTTTGTTTTCATTTGTATAAATGTAGGATTGCTTATGTCATAAGTGATATAATTTAATAAAGATTTTTCTTGTTTTAAAAATGCTCCGCAGCACTGAAATAGCCTTTTCTGGTTTTATTAGGAATAAAATAATATCATCTGCAAATAAAATCAGGTTTTCTTGACTACCATACCAATTATATCCTTGAATTTCTGAGTTCCTTGTCTTCTTTGCCTGTGGTTTTGAATATAACACAAATAACAAAGGGGGAAGAGGACACCCCTGTCTGGTTTCTCTGGTCTAGGAATCTAACCACTTTAATTTTTGCCTCCGATCCCTCATGTATGTGTCTAGATGCATTTTTCGAGTATTTTTTGATAGGGGGAGAGTATGAGAATGGGTTTGTAGTTTGAGAGTTCAGCTGACTGCCCTCCTTTGTGGAGAGGAAGAATGTGGCTTTTTTTTCCAGAGGGTAGGGACTTATGCTTCATCGATAGAACAATTTATTAGAATTGAGATGGAGATAGTCTATTGCTTGTAAAGCCATCTTAAGGTGTTCACCAGGTAGGTTGTTGGGGGCTAAGGCCGTGAATTTAAATTTCAGTAATATTTTTTTGTGTAAGTAGCAGAGACTGGTTGAAATATGAGGTTATGGAGAGGTATGGGAGGTGGTGCTGTTTTCTAGTTCTTGGTACTAGGAGAGTTTGGAAGTAGTGATGAGACTGATTGAATGAAATGAAAGCTGAAAGCATCAGCACAGTTGGTAGAGTTGTTGTTAGTTTAAGATTTGGAGATGGTTGAGTGGTGAGGCTGGGATTCAGCAGTTGGTTTATACAGGACCAGAATATTTTGGTATTTTTGTAGTTTGTATATAGCAGGTGAGTATAGTATTGGTTATCTAACTCAGTTTGAGTTTTAATTTGGTTTCTGGAGTTCTCTGAATTTTTGGATATGTGTTGGTGTTGTATTGCATAGCCATGTGTTCCAGGCTCTGTCTCTAAGTCCCATAAGGTGTTTTGTATTTCTAGACAAGGGAGCAGGTTTGACCCTAACTCTCTTTTAACCAAGTAGAGCAAGTTCATTTAGGATGTTCAAGAAAGTAGAGTTAAAAAGGGGTACTATGTCATTTAATGGAGTGTATTTTAGAACATTTCAGTTATATAGTTTTAGATAGGAGATAAAAGAATCTTTGCTGAAATGTGTGAGGTTATGTGCTATGCTGAAATGTGACTGCTTTTGAATATTAGTTTGCTTTCTTATTACGTAGGTAGGGAGATGATCATTAAGAGTATCTGGAAGGATGATGTAAGTACATATTGTGGCATAATGTTACAAAACTGAGAAATACATTGCCTTTGTTGTAAAAGTACTGTTTTTTGGTATAAACTCACTGCTTTTATGATATGTATTGTTGAATACTCAAGACGTGATTGAAAGTATATGATACATTTTTATATGGAGTGTCAATACCTGACATTATGGAAGAACAGAGCACACAACAGAAAGAATAAAATAGAAGCATCTGCTGTGATGATGTGAAAATGGAGGGCAGCAGCTCAGGAAGACATAGCAGAGGGAAAATGTTACCAAGCATCATCACTCGTGGTAGTTGCCCACTGGTAGATTTTCTGCTTGACAGAAGATTGAAACAGTACAGGAAAAACAGAGGAAGTCTCAAGTGAAGAAAGACTTGAATTTTACCAGGGTTGTTTACGTTTTATTGGAGATAGAAACTTGAATTAACTCTAGAATTTGTGTTTCACTGCTACTGAGCTAGAGTTTTTGGTTTTGTTTACTTGATTGTCATTATAAACAAATTTAACTGAACTGGCGAAATCTACTGCCATGACTTTTACCCACACAGCCCTGGAGTTTTTATCAGGTGGGCAAAATTTGATCATCCTGCCAGATTAAAATGTTTCATTCCTGCTTTGCAGCCTGCAGTATATCTATAGTTGAGACTTGTTTTCATAACTAAGAAGCAAAAGACTTGTTTTCATAACTGAAGCAAGAGAGATATTTGTGTTGTATTCACTATGTACAAAATGGAAAAGTTTGTGAAATTTACAGACGTTCTGCTACAGAACAGCATAGTCATAAATCAATGTTATGATGGCCTTTCAGGAAGAGTAAGGTAATTGAGAGACAGCTAACTAGATTATAGAAACAAATGAATGATAAATCGGTTGTATTATAGGAGAGACTGCTAGCTAACGCAGCTTAAGTTTTTAACTAGAAAGATGCAGATGCCCGCAAATACTCAGATAATCTCAGTAAATTAAATAATATGTTTAAAATGTGGAAAGGAGAAGCACATTGCTTAGTATTGTTTGACTAATAATGCCGCACCTAACAAAAATACATTTTAACTAAGGTGTTGGAAGAAGAAATGTAACTGCTATCCATGGAAGAATATTTTTTTTTATTGCAAGCTGGCTGCTAGCAATGACACTGTTAATGTCGCATCTTTCAGAAAATTAATTCCTAAGCAACATGTTGATAATGAACCTGTTGCATTAGAGTCAACATGTTGCTTCGATGCTATGACTAAGTTAGCAGGGTCCAAATGTACATTGTTGGTGGATAGGAAGGAACTGAAAGGATTACCAGACTGGTTACACTTGTTAAAAAGCATTATGTCTGCAATCATAAAACCTGTGATAAGACAAAGGTGGGGGATGTATGTTCATGGAGGTAAAAAAAGAGCACCCTCTAACACATGTAAAATTCTTGACACTTTTGGGTAAAATACTGCATCCTATAGCTTTAGCTTCTAATTTAACACATTATGTTGTAATAGGTGAAGATTTCTTCCAGTTCCAGCTACCAGTTCCCCAACACACACGTGAAACAAAGCCTGTATGCTTTCATAACACGTTAACTTTTAGCCCTAGGAAAAAGTGCACTGGCTATCTTTAAGTAAAACCAAATTGTACACTAGTCTGTTATGTGCATTTAAGTATTGAGGCTGCTAAGGTGGCTGCTATCTGTTATTCACTTTCCATAATTTCAAACTTTGTTTTTTATTGACCTGCTTGCCATTGTAGTTTTACATTTTCCTCAGCAAAGAATTTTCAGAACTCTGAAGAGTAATTAATTACACCTGCAGACAGCTTGTCTCCAAGGAAATGTACTCAGCAATGAACTTTTGTAAATTTCACATCAAACAGAATGTATAGCTGCCTTCACCAGCGGACTTCTTGATTCCCACTTAATATGTGCTGATGGAAAAAAAACCCTTCATAATAACATTAAACTTGATTTTGTCCAGCCTTTCTTCTCTTGTTATACTGTAAAGTCTATATTGCTTATAACTAAAAAAGCACTTGCTTGCTTTAACATCTTCAACACATACAACAATCACTGAAAAGACTCCCCCACATTCAAAATACCCCTAGCTACACATTATACAAAAGCAGTTTATTATATATAACATGTAATTTATATAATTAATTGTTTTATACAAACATTAGCCAGAACAAGAATTGATTTACTTACAGTTACTTATTTTACACTTTTAGTGTATTTCTAAACTTTTATGACAGAAAGTGGGGTAAACGTTTTACAGTCCACCGACAAGTTTAACAAGGTCAGCTAAGATCCAGTCTTTTTTCAACCACTTTTTCTTGCAAAGCCTTGTTTCCCAAGTGTTATTGATGCTTTATCGTCTCCCATTTATTCACAAATTTCAGTGTTGCTGATCTTCTTCCAGTTCATCTCCATATTCCAGCACCAGATTCTGGTTCAAATCCAAGGTACTCCTGATTCATTTGGTCAACTCCTGTGCTTTCTTCTGTCTTTGGAACATTGGAGAAGGTTTCACTGGCATAGTCTCTCTCTTTAAACATTAATGTTAGAAGAGTGAGAAGCAGAGTCCCCTTTATCTTGCTGGCTCACTTTTTTTTCTTAGCTTGTTCTCCATAAAAAAATGATGTTGATCCTCCAGGGAAAAAAATTGTCTGAGGATAACTGGATACAACAGCTTGAATCTCACAGCTGCCTTTCGATATTCTCTGATTGCTGGGATAAATTTTGCTTCTCTTCTGCCTGCTGTGCAGTGAATAATCATTTTCTACAAACATTCTGCTGTCTGCAGTTTTTAATACCTTGCTCTTTTCCCACAGTTTTGTCAGGATCAACTCTTTTTGCTGGTATGCTTGCATGTTTACTGATATAGGTCTTGGCTGCTTTCTTATGACCAGGTTTGGAGCATACACTGGATGTGCCCTTTTATTTAACAAATTTTGGTATGGAACACTAGTCCAGTTGCTTATTTGTGCTTTCATAAAGTTAATAAAATATGTTCCTCTCAGGTTTCTGTGGTACAGCAAAAAAATTCATGTTTTATCTGCACGCTCTGTCTTCTAACTCTTATTATTTTTTGAAACAGCTGTTCTTGAGAAGCCTCATACTTGGCCAGGATTTTATTTCAACCTCTAAGTTTTGCAGTTTTATCAGTTTATCTGAACAGCTAGTTAAAGCTTTTTCTATTTTTTCAGACTTTTATTTGAGTCAATAGATTCCTTCAATGTTTTATTTGTTTTAATCAGCTCTGAGCACATTTGGATTTTTTTCTAGATTACAGGAAGTCTTGTCTTGGACCAAAAGCTGAAGCTTGAACTGCTTTTTGTTGAACAGCTGCAGGATTCCTCCTAGCCAGTGTTTTCTCCTCACCTTTTTGTGATTGATTTTCTTTCAGGTTCTCTAAATTTCGTCTTTGTTGGTATCCAGACAGTGTACTTAATTTTACCCCAATATAGTTTCAATGACATTCCATTTTCTCAGTTTCTATTTTTACACTTCTAGAGCTGAAATTAAGTTGTTGCTCAGTGTGCAGCCATCTTGGAAGTCCCCCAGTAATTGGCTATCATAGGAGGTTTGGGCAGGATATATGTGAAAGCAAAAAGTCTTTCGCATAGTATCTCAAACAAGTAGTGCGGCTTTGTTATTGCACTTGCTTCACTGTTTGACTTCTTGGCTGTTGCTCCTTCTTTGTGGAGTCTGCATATCCTTCCTGTCTTTGTGTGGTATCTCTCCAGGTACCCTGGTTTCTACTAACACCCAAAAGATATGCTATAGGTGAATTGATGTTCCTCTAATTTGCCCGTAAGTAAACTTGTAGTATGAGTGACTAATGTGTGTGTCTGTGTGTGTGTGAGACATTGCACACATGTATAAGCATGTGCACATCTTATGACAGATCTGGCTCATCAGGAGCAGTATTGATGTGTGTGTGTGTGTGTGTGTGTGTGTGTGTGTGTGTGTGTAGGGATGCAATCGTAAATAATACCACAAATTTTTATCTGTGGGCAAACACGGTATTGGGTCACATACATTACTCTTCTGGATAGTAGTACGAATAGCTATCAACTAATTATCCTTCAATAATAAGGTAGAAAATGCGTAATTGGACATCTACACCATTATAGCTTCTGTGGCTTGGTGAACTGCCCACATCCCCAGCTGTGTAAGGACATTTTGACACAGGCTTGGTGGACTTCATCTTCTACCTGTACCCTGGTAAGGAGGCAAGCTGTGTATATTCACTTGACAGCATCAAGTTGAAGTATGTTACTGTGAGAATTTGCTTGCTCACTTTTATCCCAGTTTGACATTAGAGAGGTACACAGGAGGTCACTCTGTTTTCAGGGCAGGGATGAGGAAGCTCACAATCTGTGTGTGTGGAAGCAGCAATATAAAATGTATGATTATGGTCATTTGTTCTTCAGTTTCTTCTCAGTCAAACACCAGAGAGTGTGTGTAAAAGGTAACTATCTTTTTTTTTGGGGGGGGGGGGGCAAGCATTGTTTTTACATATTGTTTATGTGTCTGTGTAGACATTTGTATTTTCAGTTTATTTGGAGATACTTTTTGTCAGCTTTGCAGATTAAGCCTTGGATACAACTTATTTCCTCCTTAGAAGAAAATTAGATCAAACTTTTCTTAGTCAAGATTTTTGTTGAGCCCATCAGTGGATCAAAAGGTTGAAAAATATCTATTAAATGCACCTCAGAGTAGCTAGAACCCTATGGTCTAGCAGCCCCCAGACTTCTGGCTTAATTCAATTACTTCACCACAGTCTTGGCCACTTACTGTTATAGCAACACAAGAAATAAGTTATCCTGAGAATGTGAAGAGCTGTTGTATGGATGGAGATGAAGAGGTGCAAAACCAGCAAGAATTATCACCTTTGGCTAAACTTATTACCTAGTGTTCTAGATTCTGATTATGCCTTTAATATCTGTATGAAAGGTACTTGCTTTCTGAAATTCAGTGTTCAAAGCTTCGTATGTGCATTTCTAAGTATGCTGGACATGCAAATGTGTGAGTGTACTAAGGTAGTACTGTCAAGTATTGAATGACTACTGATTTTTATGTATGGTCATGAGTAGCTCTGCCATCCATACTTGCTCTGGATCTGCTCTGAACGTAGACAATGTACAACATGAAATTCAACTGGCATTTGGAAAAATTGCTAGCTTTGTTTAGAATGTTGTTCTGAAGTGCTTAAAATGTATGTTATTTTTTACTTTTTTATTAAATATACTATTTTGTAAGATATGCACTTGTGTGAGACTAATTTAGACAGTTGTATACATATGATTTGAAAAGGTTATACACTTGATTTGTTGCATCAATATCAGTTTTATTTTTTGTATGTCACTTTATGTATAATTTGAATAAAATCACATTAATGTCAATATAGATAGTATTATATTATTTGTTTAAAAAGTTGTTTTTATATTGCAAAGAATGTTCTAATAATACCATTATATTAAACTTATTTGTATAGGAATACCTATTTGTATAAACAGGGAGACCGTTTTTGTAAGAATGTTTAAACAGCAGCAACATTGATATAAGGCATGTGACTGCTTTTATTTTATTTATTTTGTAATACTGCTATACACTCTGGTTTATAAGTTGAGTAAAACCAGAGCATGCAATTTTGAAGATAGATTTGATAAGTACAGACTTTTATACACTTTGATATGTATCCCACTATGTTTATTTAAAAGTCTGTTTTGATATTATAAAGCCTGCCTGAAAGTCAAAAGGACAATGTCCTTTATCTCCAGGAAAATTGCAGTCATTATGAAAGTTATCATAAACAAGCACACATCCAAGATCTCTTTACAAACAGAACAGACTTGTTTTATTTCTCACAGTCCTTAGAAATGAGTGTGACTGTTGACTAGAATTTATAAAAACTGTGATTTTTTTTGTAGTTTCGTTGTCAGTTTCAGTGAACCGATTATTTTCATCAATCTGTTAGACTGGCTGTTAAATTAATACCTTTTGATTGACCCTGTGATGCCTCATTTGTTTTATGTTTGTATTTATATTTATATTCATACTGAAATGAATTTCTTCATGTTTTTATAGAGTTGTTTCTCTACAGTTTCCTTTTGCAGTAATGGTGTTTCTGGCCAGCTGGAAATGAAGTTTGCACTGAGGACTGGTATTGGCTGACAGTTTGTAAAGAAAAGATGATGTTACGATCCCTGAGAGGACCCATCTGTAGTCTGAAAGACGTTGACAGCTCATTTGAGCTGAACTTGGAGAGGACTTCCAAATATAGGCGAGGTCCTATCCTTCTGTTTGCTTACTTTAAACAGTTAAAGTGCAAGGATCATCCTGGTGTTTGACTGGGATGAAAGTGAAAGAACAAATGGCAAAAGTTTGAATAAGAAACCATAGAATTTCATTAAAGATCTATAGAGTTTATACAAAGAACAATAAAGTTACTGAAAAAAAGTTAGTATTAACAGCGTTTATGTTCCCTTTTAACAGTTGGCAATATGTTTTAATATAGGAAAGTAAAGCACTACAGTTATTAAAATTCGAGAACAGGCCAGAAAATATCTCAAAGCTTTGAAATGAGTATTTGTTAAGATTAATGAAGTACTTAGAGGAATCTGTAGATAGGGGCACTAAAACAAAGTCCATAGCTAGTAGTTTTATTGCATCTAGGACAACATGTAAAATGACATCTAGATGTAGTATACCTGGAAGGTAGACCCCTGAGTCACCTTCTAAAAGGATAACATTATATGCAGATTTTTACTAAATCTAAGAGCTACCATTTTATCACCTAAAAATAATTGCCCAGATAGGCCAAGCTCTGAATTTCGGTTAGATATTATTAAATTGGCAAGTTAGGAACAACTAAAATGTAAAGGAAAATGTGTGGTAGGACACAGAGGAAAGATTCCCTTGCAAAGGTTCCTTACATTCATATGTGATTTTACAGAATAGAAAAAAATAATTAAAAGTAAAAAAAGAATGTGTAAGAAAAACATGTATTCCAGTCCAACTATAACAGGTATACCTTTACCTTACAGCTACAACAGGTCCTAGAGGTCATGGCAAGAAAATGTGATAAGTTACAAGACAGCGCAGAGAAGTCAGGTAAATGTGTAAAAGAAAATACAACAGAAAATCAAGCACTGAAAGTTTAAGTGAAACAGAAACTTGACCAGACTAATAGGTTATAAAATCAAATAAAAAGACAGGAGGAAGAGAAAAAGGGGAAAATGGTTGTTGTTGTCTTTCGGCTTTTCCCAGTTAGGGATCGCCACAGCGGAACTCCGGTCCGCTAATGATTGGCAGTAGATTTTCATGAACGCCGAGGTGCCAGCTCGACGTTCAACCTTCACGCCCATTTACGCATGTCTTTCGAACGCCCATGGTAAAGGGTGAAAAAAATAACAGAGAAAGGAGAGTCCCTCAGTACAGAAGGATAGTTTAAAAAAAGTTAAGCAAGCTTTGTTATTTCTTATACCTCTACACACTTCTACGAAAAGTGAGCGTGTAGTTTATATTTAACTTTATTCTTCCCTTCTAAGCAAGGAAAGGTCTGATTGCTGCAGGACAAACTAGTGATCCATTAGAGGTACTAAGTGATATTTACAGTTACTGTCAGCAAGCTAAATTCACACAGATAATTAGATTCCCATAGTTAGTGTCAACAAGAGATATAAAGCACATAGTAAAAAAAGTCAAGGTAATCAAAGTAGTAGATCAGTTTGTAAAGGTAGAAACTATTAGTACTAAACAAATGCACCAAGTACGTAAAGTCCTAGAATATTGGGCTTAGAAAGTAAATGTAAATGATGAGGAGCACACCACTGAGATGATAAAGAGAATTTTAAATATATGTCAAGTCCAAATGGAGGGGCGGCCGCAGTGGTGCAGGAGTTAGCATTGCCGCCTCACAGCAAGCGGTTTTCCGGTTGGATTCTTGGCTGGGGTGCCTTCTTTGTGGAGTTTGCATATCCTCCCTGCAGTTGCGTGGGTTTCCTTTGGGTGCACCGGTTGTGCACCGATTTCCTCCCACATCCCAAAGACATGTTGTAGGTGGATTAGACACTCTAAATTGGCCCTAGGTGTGAGTGTGTGTGTGTGTGTGTGTGTGTGTGTGTGTGTGTGTGTGTGTGTGTGTGTGTGTGTGTGCAAACAGTTTCAGCTTAAACAGGGATATTGTTTGTCTTGGAATTTGAGCAGCAGGCTCACAGGATTTTAAATGCAGTAACACAACATCTTACCCACCATACCTCTGAACCTCCAGATCAGAGAATCAGGGACAAAGGACCTAAAATCAGCAACACCTAATTAATGTAAGATATGCATATTTAAATAAGCACATCAATGGACATGCCCACACACATTCAGTTACACAAGATAGAGTTTTCCTTTAAATGATATCTATCAGTAGTGAAGTAATTCTTTTGCCAAATTATATATTCCCACATTTTTGAACATTTTTGACTCCAACATCATTTTTACGCTATTTATTGCACTGGCAATATATCTTAATGCCTTTTCAGACTTGATGACCAGAGAGTAACTGGTTGGGTCATCTCTGTGTCTTTGTTTCCTCCACAAGTTATCATGCTTGAATTGTAGGGTATATGTGTGTGTGTGTGTGTGTTGTACCTTTAAGAAGCATTTTCAAGGACTGAATGTGCATATAAATAGCAAGTACATGCTAGCTTCAGTGCCATTTTGAGAGTGCAGACAGAGAGTGAACCTATATGAGAGAAATGGTCAGTCAGTTTATACGTTTATTTAAGTTAAAGTTATTTGCCTGATTCCTGATGCATTTGTACAAAATAAAGCTGCTTAAACAAAACCCACGCATGTTTGTCAGTTTCATCCAGACTGGACTAACGACATGGTGTCAGAACCGGGACTGCATAAAAGGGCCAGAAACCAGCTAGAGGTAATGAAAACTTGCACAAACAATTATTTTATTAAAAAAGATAAAACAGGATAGTACTAGGGCACAGAACGCATTATTAACAAACGAATAGCAGTGAAATGTTTATCAAGCAAACAAAAAGCATAGAAAGTTTTTTAATTAATCAAAATGTTTGAAGATATTTGATAAAACAGTTATCAGAAGAGTATATAGAGGATTCAGAGTAACCTCGGAATTGCAAAACGAGCATGTTTAGAATAAAACAAACACAAGAAGAGCAATTAAATGGGCAAAACCAACATAATAAAAGGCAAAAAGGAATAGTAAGCATAAATAAATTAAGGCAACTGCATGTTTTTTGGCAAATTACAATTATTGTAATTATTGTTTGGCATAAACAATTATTTTGCATTGATTGAAGCTATTCACAGCATAACTAGAGCTATTTGAAGCATCACAAAGTGTGTAAAAGTGCTTAAAGTTTGTGCTTATTACTGTGCATTTATTCCTAAGAGTTTATTGTGTGCAAAGTGCAACTATTTTGTGAAGTGCAAAATACAGCCATTTCGGAAAGTTTCTTGTGCTGGGTGTGTCTACTCACGAAGGGCCACCATTACAGAGTGTTTTTTGCACTGTAAAGAGTTATTTTATTTATTTTATTTTACATTTGTTGACCGGGCTAGTCTAACTGGATATATGTCCATTTTCAGTAGAGGCCAGGGGAGATAAGCTCCACATAAACAAAAATATTAGCAACTTCAGGTACAGTACTAATTTAAGGTGCAGAATACAATTGTTATATAGCAGCATAGCAACTTTTAAAGTAGCATGTAATAAGAAGAAAGAGAAAGAAATTCTCTATACATATATATATAGGTGAAAACATGTTCATACAGTAAAAATTTACTATACAAGTTCATACTCTGTAGTGGTTCCTATGTAAGAGTAAGTTTTTAAAGACTTTAAGAAGAAGAAGAAGTTAGCTTAACTGGAACTACTCTCTGAAGCTAATGAAAGAGTTAGATATAAAAATTGCAGATGGCTAGATAGGTAGAGTTTAGACATAGTTGGAGGGTATTATTAGTCTGGGTTACTACATGGGCATAACCAGTGTTTTTAAGGTATTCTCTAAGTTACATTTTGAACAGTTGCACTGAGGAAAGATATGAGAGTTCCCTGAGAAGCACATTCCAGGATTTACCCACGGTGTTGGAGAACAGTGAATCCCCAGCCTTATTTTTGGATTTAAGTGTAGATACTAGTACTTTATTTGCTGAGCGAAGGGTTGTCAGATTATAATAAGGGATTAGAAGGCTAGTAAGTATTGGAGTATTATTGGGATGATAAAGGATTAATGGAGTATTATTGGGATGATAAAGGATCTTGTGGGCAATAATAAGTTGGTGAAACTGAAGTTGATTATGTAGTTCCAGCCAACCTAGTTGTTTTAGGTTTTGACAGTGGTGAGTTCTAAATGAGGAACCATTAGCAAATCTGGCAAAGTTATTGTAGGACGTAGCCATTTTTTTGAGGTTGTTTTTTGATAGGTTGGTATAAATGGGAGAGGCGTAGAGGAGGGTAGAGATTAGATGGGTATGGGCAATAGTTGTTCTAGCTGTTGGAGTAAGGAAGGGTTTAATCCTGTAGAGGGAGCCTAGTTTTCTGTTAACTGATTTTATCGTTGTGTTAATATGTGTGTCAAAGTTAAGGTTATGGTCTATTGTTACACCTAAGAGCTTGGTGGTTGGGTCGGGAGATATGACAATGCCATCACTGGATATAACTGTGAAGTCAGTTAGGGAGCACTTTTGTGTGGGAGTGAAGAGTAGTAGTTTTGTCTTTTTGGGGTTCAGGAAGAGGCTGTGCTGTAAGAACCAGCTTTCTAGTATGTTAAGCACTATTTGGGTAAGGGACTGGCGTTCATGTACAGAGGTGGTTCAGGATATTACTGTGGAGTTGTCAGCATATTGTATACATGTAGCTTGAGGAATTATTACATTTAGATCATTGATAGAAATTGAGAAAAGGAGAAGGCCCAAGATTGAGCCTTGAGGGATGTCTAGGGTAATAGGAAGGTGAGAGGATAGATTATTCTCCCAAAGCACGGTCTGTTGCCTGTTTTCTATGTAAGATTTAAACCATTGTAATGCCTGTGTATCTAGTGAGAGAGACTTGAGTATATTCATAAGTAACTGATGGTTAACCATATCAAAGGCTTTTGATAGTTCGATAAAGAGTGAAGAGGATAGAGTATTGTTGTTACGATTTTTGTTAATGCAGTCAGAAAAGGATAAGAGGGCTGTGGTGGTACTGTGGAAAGGCCTGAAGCCATGCTGACAGTTAGCTAGTAAGTTATTTTGCAATAAGTGGTCTAGCAGTTGCCGGTGGATACGTTTTTCCATTATTTTTGCTAAAGGAGAGAGTAAAGCTATTGGGCGGTAGTTTGAGAGTTCAGTTGAGTTGCCACCCTTATGTAGTAGGATAATGTGGGAGATTTTCCAGATAGATGGGATGGTTCCTTCAGTAATAGTTCTATTTATTAGGATGGAAAAAGGAAAGGCTACTACTGTTGCTGCTATCTGCAGATAGTCTGATGGTAGAAGGTCAGCTGAGGGGGTACAAGGTTTGAGTTTTTGAAGAAGAGTGCAGATGAGGGATGTTGGGACTGGTTGTAAATTAAATGAGGGAGGTAAACTAGCCAAGGAGGATGACAGGCTTGTGCTAACAGGCGGTATTGAATTAGCTATAGATTGGACTGCCTCAGTAAAGAAAGTATTAAAGGCATTAGCAATATGCTTGGGATTCTCATGGGTGGTGCCTTTTGGGGTTGGAGTTTTGGACTGACCTGAATGTAGGAGTCTATTTATACCTACACAGAACTTTTGAGGTTTATGTTGGTGGGTTTGCTGGTTGTGATGGTAAAAGCTTTTTTCATAGGTTCATAGGTTCATAGGTTAGTACTAAGCTAACTGCCCTTGCGAGCCATTTTAAGCTTAGCCAATTATCCCTTGTGAGACTCAAACCCTGCACCTTGTGTTTGTAAGGCAAACACCTTAACCATTAGGCCACCCTCCCAACCCTTTTTATCTAGAAGTATTGATTTTTTGGTAGCATTTCTCAGCTGTCTAAATGTTTGATGATCAGCTGGGTTTTTTGTTGTTCGCCATTTGGCCCAGATTTTATTTCTTAGTAGAATTTTATGCCTCGTCTCTTTTGTAAACCATTGAACAGTTTTAGTCCTATTTCTGATTGAGCGGGTAGGGGCATGATAGTCCAGGATTTCTAAGAATTTGGCATTAAAGTAAGATACTGCTTCGTTTAGTTGGATGTGTCTTAGGGGTGACCAATCACATGCTTTAAATTCAGTTTGAAAGTTAACAGGATTAAAGTTTTTGTTGGATCAAATAGTTCTATATATGGATGGTTTGTGAGTATTGATCTTTTGCCTGATTATATAGGCATATATAGTATATTATATACCAGTAAGAAGAGTTCCAGTAGCCATGCAGAGCAGAGTTAAGGCTTAGTTGGATAAAATGGTGCAGCAAGGTGCGATTTGTCCAGTTAAAGAACCAAATGAATGGGTGTCGTCTCTATGGTAGCAACTCACAAAAAAGGCTCAGACGCTATTACAATATGCATCGACTCAAGACACTTGAATAAGGCATTGAAAATACCTCATCATCTCATGTGAACAGTCGAGGAAGTCGCAGCCTTGATACCGAATGCCACTGTATTTCTGTCTTGGATGCAAAGAGTTAATTTTCGCAAGTGATACTTGACTGCAAATCCCCATTACTGACTACATTCAGTACCCCATTTGGAAGATACAGATTTCTCAGAATGCCATTTGGAATAAATTCTTCAAATGAAGTCTTCCAGAGTGCAATGGTACAGATCTTTTCAGGTTATTCCTGTACCATAATAGTAGATGATTTATTGGTCAGAGGCAATGGTGAAGCAGAGCATGACAAAAGCCCCAAGAAAGTTATAGACAGAGCACATGAAGTGAACTTAAAACTCAATCCTCTGAAGTGCAAATTCAGACTACTAGAAATTACATATGTAAATCATTTGTTTACTAGTACTGGGTTATGACCAGACCCATCCAAGCAAGCAGCTATTCTTGAGATGTCCTGTCCAGATAATGTTCAGGCTGTACAGCATTTTCCTGGTATGGTTAACTATTTGGGCAAGTTTATATCAGATTTCAGTGAGTTGACAGCACCTTTAAGAGAGCTGACATGCAAAAATGTTGTACGGTCATGGCTAGAACAGCACCAGAGAGCATTCACTGATCTTAAGCAGAAAATTGCCGCTCCACCTACACTAAGGTACTATGATGTCAATAAACCAGTTACTCTTTCCTGTGATCCCTCAAAGTTTAGTCTTGGCACAGTTATTCTTCAAGATGGCACACTAGTAGCCTATGCATCTAGAACACTTACCCAAACTGAATTGCAATATGCTTAGATTGACAAGGAACTTTTGGCAATTGTGTTAGCATGTTCAAAAATTCATGATTATATTTATGGTTGAGATATCCAGCTTGAAACTGACCATCAAACAATAGTTACTATTTTAAAGAAGCCTATGTATTCCACTCCAGCAAGATTACAAAGAATGATACTTAAGTTACAAAAATACAACTTCAAAATGGTCTATACAAAAGGCAAACTTCTTTATCTGGCTGATACCTTATCCAAATCACACAAAAATACAATGGAACAACTTGATGCAGAGAATTTTGGCTTTGATGTCATGGAAGTATGTAATTTTTCAACCACAAGACTTGATGAGCTGATAGATCATACAAAGACTGATCCTATTTTGCAAAAGCTCAGCCACTACATCCAGGTAGGATGGCTGTCTAAGCAATCCAGTGTACCGCCAGAAGTGCAAGTTTATTTTCCTTACAGAGATGAGATGTTGATGGAAGATGACATTATTTTCAAAGGTCCTAAAGTTGTTGTTCCCACTTCCTTGCAACGTGAATATATCCAGATTTTGCATTGTGGTCAACCAGGTTCCAAACCTACCAAAAGAAGGGCGAGAGGACTAGTATTTTGGGCTTCTCTAGCAAAGACATTGACAAAGTGCTTTCATTTTGTTCAGTATGTAATAGTACTAGACTGCATCTGCAAAAAGAGCCACTTCAGCTAAGTCAAGTTTCTGAGCTACCTTGATCAATAGTAGCCACTGAAATATTCGAGTGGAACAATCAGCATTACTTAGTGCTGGTCAACTCTTATTCAAATTGGTTTGAGATTGATTTATTGCTTAACTTAACGTCTGCTATTGTTATTACCATGCTGAAATGTCATTTCTCAGTTCATGGTAGTCCTCATAAGCTTATCTCTGACAATGGTACTCAATTTACAAGTCAGTTGTTTCAGAATTTTGCAAAAGAATGGGACTTTGTACATGTTATTAGTAGTCCTGAATATACACAGTCAAATGGTCTAGCTGAACGTGCAGTACAGCGTGCAAAGCAATTACTATGGAAGTCAAAACCTGATAATACCGACATCTTTTTGAACTTACTTAATCTCAGAAACATACCCCGTGATGATGTACTTGACTCGCCTGGTCAAAGACTTCTGTCTAGTCAAACATGAACTACCCTGTCTATCCATTCCAGTTTGTTGAGGCCTAAAGCTAAGAACAACAGAGCAATCAAACCCTACTATTCCGAAAGCGTTCTTTCCAGAAGTCTAGTTATGATAAAAGGAGCAGATTTCTTTGTCCATTAAAAGAAGGAGAGACAGTGAGGATACAAACACTGAAAGGTTTCAACCGGATTGGTCATGTAACAGGTATATGTGCCGAGCTGAGATCCTATATTGTGAAATCTGAAGGTGTGGAGTACAGGAGAAATCTCAGACATCTTCTTCCTGTAGCAGAACCGATATTGTAGCATTGTTCCTGTGATACAGACTCTAAATCTCAGAGCAATCCAGGCAGTGTTCCTGTTCTAGAATGCGTCTTGACTTCAACTTCTGTTCCTTATGATATTCCAGATGTCCCCAAGGTTGAACATTCATCAGAGACTGTCCCAGTTGCTAAACCTAATTCTAAATTCTATGTCACATGATTTGCTCACATCTTCAGACCTAGTGTAATACACAGCAACCTGGACATGTGCATCTATATGTATTTAGTTCTGTATAATTGCATGTCAAAGAATTATCTTATATTTATTGCATGCCAGTGAATGTCTTCTATGAAATTTGATTTATTTCTCAAAGAGGGAGGATGTAGAGTATGTGTGTGTGTGAGTTGTACCTTTAAGAAGCATTTCCAAGAACTGAATGTTCATATAAATAGGAAGCATGTGCTAACTTCAGTGCCATTTTGAGAGTGCAGCCAGAGAGTGAATGTGTATGAGAGAAATGGTCAGTCATTTTATAAGTTTATCTAAGTTAAAGTTATTTGCCTCATTCCTGATGTGTTTGTACATAATAAAGCTGCTTAAACAAAACCCACGCATGTTTGTCTGTTTCATCCTGACTGGACGAATGACAGTGATGTTTCATTTTTTTTTATTAATCTGAATATCCCCTTTCATGTATCTTTTATTTTAGCCCCATGCAGTGCAGACACCACATTTTTGCTCATCTATTTGTGGTAGGTATTGCCTCAATCCTCTTAACATGGAATCTCCAATAATCAATATTTGTCCTGATGAGCTAGTACCTCCAAATGTTTTCTTTAACCCCTGAATAATATTGTTTTTTTTTCCATGCACAGTTGGGTTAGTGTGTCATCATGCGACTTCTTCACCAGAAATTAAATTAAAAAAAAATATCCATGAAGGAAGCACATGTAACATGAAGCTGCAAAATTGATTTTTTTTGAAAATAATAAAACAGGTTATGCAATTTCATCTCTTCTAGACCACAGAGACGTCTTTTGAAAAATCATATAAAATCATCAAAATAATAACAAAATGCATGTTTAGATTAATCTGCCCACCAGTTGTTATTCAGCAGTTGTAACCATCAAACTAATGTTGTTGTTTGTCTTTCAGCTTTTGCCGGTTAGGGGTCGCCACAGCAGAACTCCGGTCCACTAATGATTGGCAGTTGTTTTTTATGGTGTCGAGTTGCCAGCCCGACACCCAACCTTCAACGAAGGCATGCCCATTCAACGCATATCTTTCGAACACCCAATTGACCGCAGGGAGGACATGCAAACTCCACACAGAAGGCTCTCCCAACCCAGGCCAAGAATCGAACGGGAGAACCTCTTGCTGTGAGGCAACAATGCTACCGCTGCACCATCAAACTAATATTACTGTTAAAAGTAGTGGTAAGTGAAAATATGGCAGTTATGAAGAAGTGATGGTTGAAATGACCCATGAATGATTCACTTAAGAGGTCTCAGTTTTAAAATAATTTTATTTACCTATATTAACTGCAGAATGAAAACTTAAAATAAAATCCTCCATTCCATGGTTGCATAACAAACTTCAGACCTCTTGGGAACAATTCCGAACTCCTATTCTCCAATATCCACACTATAATCTGTTCCAAACAAATCCAAAACAAAGAACTGCCAAAACTTCCTTGAGAAAGTTTTTCAGCATAGGCACAGGTGACAGGCAGAAACAAAGTTGAATTTTTGTTCGACCATCCAGTTTTCAATCACTCCGGCACGCAGAACTTCTGTGATGACCCTCTGGATCCTTCCTTGCACTCTTGTCTGTGACATTTCCCTATCCTGTTTGTATTCCAAAAATGAACAAACAGCACAGCACTGGCATGCCATATATGGACTGAGCGAACCTAGTCGAACACTACAAGCATACCAGGAAAACCGTAGCCACTTCTGTACAACAGGAAATTAAACTGGCTAGCAATATGCAAATCAGATGCAATAAAACAATGCTCTGATTGGCTGAGACATCTACAATCAGAACAGAGGTTGCTTTATTGTAAATCTCGGGTACACTTGCACCCAAATCAGGCAGACAAGGAAGTAAGCTTATTTATGCTTAAAAATATGTGCTTCTTGGTAATCCAGGACGATTGAGAGCCATGTTACCCACTAGTTTTGAAATTTAGTTAAACTGTGAAGTGGACTCAAATATGATAGATGATGGTAGAACTGATTGTTAATTATTTATTTAGTTATTTATTTTTATTTTAACTCAAAACAGAAAAAAGTGCATGAATTTTGTTAACACTTGGCAAATGACAGGAGAGTTAAAAACCCTATTACAAAGAAGAAAACAAAAAAAGATGATTAAACCTAAAGAAAGTGAAGGCATTTGTTATTTGCCTCCTAGGATATCCAGAGAAAAAGAGAATAATGAGTTCCAGAGTTATTTTATTTTGTTAACTTCTTCTTCTTCTTTCGGCTTTTCCTGGTTAGGGGTCGCCACAGCGGATCACCTGTCCGCTCATGATTGGCAGTGGAGTTTTTACAGTGTTGAGTTGCCAGCCCGGCGCCCAACCTTCCACAGAAGGCACACACTCACACCTAGGGCCAATTTAGAGTGTCCAATCCACCTACAGCATGTCTTTGGGATGTGGGAGGAAACCGAAGCACCCAGAGGAAACCTACGCGACCACAGGGAGGACATGCAGACTCCGCACAGAAGGCACCCCAGCCGAGGATCGAACCGGTGAGCCTCTTGCTAACCGCTGCACCACCGCGGCCGCCGTATTTTATTTTGTTAACTAGTGTATTGAATTGATCAAAACTGGCCTTTTCAGATGTAGCCCAGGTGAACTGGTAAAAAAAATCATTAAAAGTAAAACGTATGACATCCAAAATTATGTTTGCAGATATGTTACTTTATTTATTTTTATTTTTATTTTACATTTGTTTACCGGGACAGTCCAACTGGACACAAGTCCTTTTTCAGCAGAGGCCCAGGGAGAAATGCTCTACATATTACAAAGACAAAATTTAACATAGTACAACTTTGTAGTTACAGAAGAGTAACATTTACATTTTCCTGTACAAGAAGTCATTCTTATGATATAAAAATTAAGTGATAATGCAAGATAAAGAAAAATAGATTATAGGAAGACACCATTAAGCAGTCTGGTTATAGAATATCTATTCAGAGATATCATTAAACATTAAACATAGAGCAAAGGATTAAGTGTGGAAGGAAGATTAGGATATGAAGTATGATGAAAGAGGCTATTTCACAAAAAAAAATCAGGTTAACTATCTGACAGTATTAGAGGGAAGGTCATTATGAGTGAGCAGACGTAAGATGGAGGTAATCTGTCCTGTCGAGTTACAATTGCAGGTCCAATTTAATTGGAATTGTGTTTTTAGGCATTTTTTGAACTGGGTCTAGGTAGTGATGGCTATTATATTTGCGGGCAGAGTGTTCCATTTTTTGACTATATAGTTCGAATAGAGAGAAGTTCCTGCAGAGTTGTTGGCTATAGTGACTTGTAGAAGATGTTTGTTGTTGGAAAGTAGGACCCTATTACTGGAGTAAGGTTGTATTAAATTTTGTAATGATGGGGTTTTCTTGGGGTAATAAAGTATTTTTTGGGTTGGTATAAGTTGGTTAAAAAATTGAAGTTGAGGAAGTTCTAGCTAGTTAAGTTTTTTTAGGGCTGAGCAGTGGTGATTGAGATGTGAGCTGTTAGAGGCGAACTTTGCTGTTTTGTTATAGCAAACTTCAGGCCTAGATATGTCTGATTTTTTGAGTTTGGTGAGGATAGGGGAGGTATTTGGGAGTGTGGACAGGAGGTGTGTTTGTGCTATTTTGGCTATAGTGCTGTTTGTGAGGAATTGTTCATTTCTGTATAGTCCCCCTAATTTTTTGTGAATTTTCTTAACAGTAAGTGAAATGTGAGTGTCAACCTCATGTTGTTGTCTATCTCAACTCCAAGAAGTTTGGTGTGAGTGACAGGAAGGATAGTAGTGTTGTTGTTAGATGTGATAGTAAATGTAGGTGTATAAGTGGTGTTGTTGGTTGGAAGGAAGATGAGAAGTCTTGTTTTGTTAGGGTTTAGTATTAGTTGAGAGTTATTGAGCCATTCTTCTACAGAGAGGAAGGAGGCCTGAGTTTTCACTTGTAGTTTTTGGAGAGAAGGTAAGGAACAGATTAGTGTAGAATCATCAGCATATTTGGATGACTGAAGCATGAAGAGTTGAATTGTGGAGGTTGTTAGTAAAGACAGGGAAAAGTAAGGGACCAAGTATGGAGCCTTGGGGAACGCCTATTGTAACTGGTAAAAGAGGAGAGAGTTCTTACCTCCATTTTACTGCTTGCTGTCTATTTGTTAAGTAACTATGAAACCAGGTGAGGGTGGGTTTGCTAAGATTTATTTAGAGAGGGATATAATGATTTTATTATGGTTAACCATATCAAATGCCATGGAGAGATCAAGAAATCCAGTGGAGACATAATTGGCATTATTTCTGTGGGTGTTAATTGTATGAGGGAATGACATAAGGGCTGTTATGGTGCTGTGATGTGGTCTGAAACCATGTTGAGTATTAGTGAGAAGGTTGTTGGTGTTAAGGTATTTCATAATTTGCCCTATAGCCATACTCTCACCTCTCTCACCTCTCCAGTATTTTGGATAGAGGTGAGAGTATGGCTATAGGGCAATAGTTTGTTAGCTCTTCAGAATTACCACCTTTATGTAATGGAATGATATGAGATACTTTCCAGATCTCTGGGACTAGGTTTTCAGATATGTAACGGTTGATGAGAATGGAACCTGGATATGCTATGGCATCGGCAGCTATTTTTAGGAATTCAGCAGGGAGTTTGTCAGAAGCTAAAGTGGTAGGTTTTAATTTCCTAAGGAGGTTTCTGATTATGTCAGTAGGAATGGGGTAGAAGTTAAAGCCATTATTATTAGTATGAAGATCAGATGGTAAGTTAGAGGTTGGACAGCTGTGAGAGTAAGCAAGTGTGATGATTGATTCAGTGAAGAATTTGTTAAATAGAGAGGAAATATTATTTGCGGTATCTGTTAAGGTTGGAGGGGGAGTGCCTGATTTTCCAGGGTGGAGAATATTGTTAATTGCTGACCAAATGTTTTTGTGATTGTGATGATATCTAGCTTGGATATTGTGGAAGTAACTAGTTTTGTCTGTTTTGACACATTTCTTTGCTTTGTTACGGAGTTCAAGGAAAACCTGCTTGTCTATAGGTGCTCCTGTTTTATGCCAAAGAGCCCAGGCTTTATCTCTGGATTTTAGTAGAGATCTAGTATCTTTGGTCATCCAAGGGGCATGATTAGATTTAACTCTGATGGTTCAAGGGGGGCCCAGGGAATCAAGGATGTGTAGGAAGGTAGAGTTGAAATATTGTACTGTTTCATCTAGTTTTAGGTATTTGAGAGAAGACCAGTTACAGTCTTTGAGCATATTAATAAATCTTGTTGTATTGAAGTATTTTATGTTTCTGATTGGTAATTAGTGGGCTTTACCTGATATGTTTGATGTCTAATTACGAATGTGGGTAGGTGGTCACTCAGACTGTCAGAGAGACAGCCTGATTGGCATATAAGGGTTAGTCTGTTTGTAAGAATCCATCAAGTACTGAGTGTCTGTTTGTTGATTTGTCAATTCTGGTAGTAGATTGGATGAGTTGGGAAAATCCATGGAGGTGGGTGAAGTTGGTTGGAGAACCAGAGTTACAGGTTAACCAATCAAAGTTAAAGTCCCCTAGGATGATGGTTTCATATTGGAGGACATCAGAATCAGAGGCCCATTCAAGTAGGGTGTCCAGAATTGTTATGTTGTTGCCGGGTGATATGTAGCAACCAATTATAGCTATACTTTTTTTTTTTTTTTTTTACAGATTTTTAGTTTTGCAAGCAGAATTTCCATATTGGCTAAGGGTGGTGTACTTATATCCAGGTTATCCACATTTAATTGATTTTTAAACATCAGAGCTACACCACCTCCCTTTTTATTTGTGTGGTCATTACGTAGGATATTTTAGCTTGGGGCAAGTATTTCATTGTTGGAGATTTCAGGTTTTAGCCAGGTGTCAGTTAGTAATAAGAGGTCAGTGGAGTATAGGGATAGAGTAGCGTGTAGGTTATGGACTTTTTTTAGTGATGCTTCTGACGTTCATATTAAGTATTACTAGGTCATTAGCCTGTCTAGGTGTATTCAGTATGTTGGGTGAGAGATTTATGTTACACATGTGGGAGTTATTGTCATTTGGGCCTGGGTTTGGGTGAATGTTTACACTGACTGATAGTTTAGCTGCGATACTTGTTTTAGTTCTGATTAAGTTTTTTTATGTACCTGTCATATTTGGTGGATATTTTGTTGGTATGATGGGAGGGAAGGGTTGGTTTGAGGGTGTGGAGAAAGATGTGTGTATGTAGGTTAGTTGTGGTAATGGTGGGGGAGAAAGGTTTAGAGAGTGTGCAGTAAGTGGTAGAAGTGACATGGTGAGGTAATGTGTGGAGTAGAATGCTGTGATAGTAGGTAGTATGTGCAGTAAATAATAAGAGGAGTGTTAGTAGTATTGGCTGTGTATACGTACATAGGCAGGACATATTAAGAAGGGAGATAGGTATAGTAGATAAGCACTCCAAAAGTACCTAAATAGATCTGGATTAGATTAAGAATTTGTTAGTAAAAGTAATATGGCAGGAATGCTACAGGTTATGGTAGTATGGTATCAGTGTAGGTGGAAAGAGAGATGAGGTGATAGCTATAATAATAATTAGGTAGGTGTGGTATGTGATGTAATTATAGTGTGTTGTGATGATTGTTGGATGGTTGGGATGGATGTGGTTTAATGTGGTTGGATGGAGTGGAGAAAGGGGAATGATCTATAGATATGTTCCATGTGCCATTAACAGTGTAAGTGCAACAAGTGGAAGCAATTTAGACTTTTTAGGCACTAAAAAACACTGTGTAAAATAAGAGGCATTTTCCACAAGAATGTGAGTTGACACCTACAGGCCAACCCATATAAACCTGCAGGAAGGGTATTATGTATGTTGTTTTACCTGAAGAAACAAAATTATAAACTTGTGGGACCAGCTCCAAGACCAATAATCTTAGGGCATAAGAGATGGTTTGGAAAGCTGGATATAAGCCCTCAATGATGAGTTACTGAAACAAAGTATGGGAACAGAGGGAGGTTAAATTGGATCATAGGATCATAGGAAGAAGTTACTATGCTAATGTCCCTAGGGCTCTTACAAGCCTTATCCTTATTTCCACAATCAATACCTATTGCCCCTGTCCAAGAGGGACACGGGTGGAACCCCCGGGTTGAATTTATGGTTACCCATCTAATCACGATGCAAATCGTCCAGATTACGTTTGAAGAGGGCCAATGAGGCACTCTGACATGAAGTGGGAGTCTGTTCCAAAGGTGCGGTAACCCCTGGGAGATAAATCTGTCCCTCAGGCAGGTTCTAATGTCACATACCAGGTTAAGGTCTTTAGAGTGAGTAACACGTGTACCATTTGACGTACGGAGATGCAGCATTTCCAATAAAGCAGGGTCAGACACTGCCTTGTATGCAAGGCAGAGATCACTTCTGAGTAGTCTGTATTTAACAGACTAAAGTGACAGTGATTTCAGACGATCCCCTTAGGACAGGTGCTGAAGACCGAGAATTTTCCTTGTGAGGAACCTTCATGGTTTCTGCAGTTGCTTGGAAAGGTACATACCAAAAGGAGCTTTGTACTCAAATATTGGCTTGATGAGGGAAGAGTACAGGGAGGTTATAACTTCTTTTTTTGTGGAAGCAATGCCCTTATTTATGAGATGAGCAGTACAGAATGCCCTTATTACCCCTGTGTAGACATGGTGGTCAAAGGTGAGGTTGCTGTCAACCTGTGTGCCCAGGTCTGTCACCACTGACTATATATTAAGGTGTTGCTGTTGATGTGATAGTCAGCAGGAACATCGCCCTTACCAAAAAGGATGATAATACATTGTTTTGCGTTGAGTTTAAGGCATCATCTGGTTGTGTAAGCCCCTCTTGTAGGATATTGACATCATTTGGAGATTCTATGACCACTCCCAGTTTGCAGTCATCAGCAAACTTTGTCAGCTACAGACTTTGTTTGGAACAAGTATGTCTGGTAACAGTCCATCAGTTTAACAATGAAAGTAAACTGGAACCAAACTGAGAGGGCCCTATGTTATTATCAAGTATTAGTGGTTGTACAAGCACAGCCGTAGAAAAAAACAACACAACTAAATATTGGCTGGAGTCATAAGCATTATATTACCAAATAAAATATTGGGAAAATGCACTGAATATTTTTCATGCATAAAAGGGACTTAATATAAGATAAAACTCATAAGAATATGATTCTCCTTTTCAGAAACCCCAAAGAACCTCAGAAGGTATAAAGACCTTGAAGTTCATCCAGCATATTTAGTGCAAATTGAGTGCCAAGAGTGAAATCCCTTTGTGAATTTTTTCATTTTTGCTCCAGAAGATGGTAGACGTGAATCCAGAGAGATTACAAAGGAAAAAAACATCCATTTTTAAGACCTGCACATAATCAACAAATTCAAGCAAGTCAAGCTACAAAAAAGAGAGAAAAAAAACAAAGCTACTCATTTTTTTTGTATAAATCTTTTGCAACAGAGAGTGACTATGGACAACTGCAGTAAATCATTAATTCATACAATAGATAGAGAGATAGACAGTGGACAATTGCATCAAATCATTAACTTGTGCAATAGAAGATATGGACAACCTTGTGGAAACCTTCATTCACAGGAACTGTGTAACTAGTAAAACTGTAATTAATTTGTACATTTTTGAAAGGTTGCTGCCAATTATAATGTGTACAGTTTGACTGTAACAAAAGTGCTTTATACATCAGCATATATGCATTGCTTTATATTAAAATTTATTTTCTTGCTGTTACAAGGTGCATTTTAAGCATTTAAGTATTTTGCATTATCTTTAATGGGTTGCATTACATATTGCAGTGGTTCTCATGTCCCTTTGAGGAAAAACGAAAGAACAATTCAAGTGAATGAAATAAGGTTAAGAATGAGATTTTGAAGGACACAGAAAAATACAAAAAAGGAAGTGAATGCATTATTAAGAAAACAATTACATGCATATCACTTAGTTTACTTAACATCTAGTTCTTAAATGAGAGGGCATTTCTTTTATGACCCTCTGTTGTAATCTTTGAATGTTAGTTATGGTAAATATATCCATGTGGTGTTGCACTGTATATGTGTTAAAAAAGGATATAGGTTATGTGTTGGTATGTGAAAGTTTTAATAATGGGCATGGAATTTTGATTTTACAATGCTGTACTCGAATCTGGATTTGCAACACCAGTAATATACTGCCAGTATATTTGATCTGTCATTGGAAAGACAGTTCTGAAATGTCTTCTTGAATTTAAAGTTTACAGTATTGCATGAACTGAGCAATATTTATTTTGGTTTAATGACTGCTATTACTTTAGACATTTTGCTAACCGATCTAACATTAAGATTTGGTACTTGTGCTTTAGTGGAAAGAGAATTGTACTTTTATCCTAGCCAGTGATCCTGAAATAAGCTACTATCACAGGCATATTTTGAGAAAGAGACCTGGTTAGGGAAGGAAAGCAGTTCACTTCATTTTATTGGTGTTGTTATTTTTGTTTAATGCAAAGGTTTGGACTTTGGGCATCACGTAAAAAAATAAATGACATTTGCTGATTATGAAAAACCTCCAAACCAAGAAAATACTAACAATGCTTAGCACCAGATGAAAGGAGGAATAACATAAAATATGAATCTAACTTCCAAGATGGCTGCACACTGAGTAACAGCTTAATTTCAGCTTTCCCAGTGTGAAAAGAGAAACTCAGACGAGAAAGCCAGTAAACTCATATGCTTGGGTAAATTTCAGTAAATGGCTACTAAGCGCACTGCCTGGATACCAGAAAAAAAAAAAAGAAATTCAGAGAACCTAAAAGAAAATCAGTCACAAAAGGTGAGAAAAAACACTGACTGGGAATAATTCTGCAGATGCTAGCAAAAAAAAAACTGCAAGTTTTAGCTTTGGTGAAGACATAACTTGCAGTAATCTAGAGGAAAAAATAAGTCAAATGTACTCAGAGCTGATTAAAATAAATGAAAAACTGATGGAGTGAATCAACAAAAGGCTGGGAAAAATAGAAGCATCTTAAAACAGATATTCAGTGTGGGAGTCGCACTTTGGGGTGAAGAAAGGGCTGGCTGGATTTCAGATTGCTCAAGAAGAGATGTTTCAAATAATAATGTAATTAGAGGACAGCGCATGTAGGGAGAACCTGAGGTTTTCTGCTGTACCAGAGAAGCTGGAGGGAACACACTATATTGATTTTGTGAGAGCACAGATAGGCAGTTGGACTAGTGTTCCACAACAGGAATTGTTAATTGAAGGGCACAGCTTGTGTGTGCTCCAAACCTGGCATTGAGAAAGCAACTTGGACCTTTAATACTAAAGATGCAATCCTGCCAGCAGAAGGAGTTGATTCTGACAAAACTGTGGCAGAAGGACAAAGTACTAAAGGTGGGAGACAATAGAGTGTAAAGAATGGCTGCTTAATGTACACCAGGCAGACGAGCAGTGGGTTTGTTCCGGTAATCAGGGAATGTTGAGAAGCAGGCATGAGATTTAGGCTGCCCTATCTTCAGAGCATTCTTTCCTGGAGGGACAAAATCATTTTCGATGCAGAACATGCTGAGGAGGAAATACAAAAGTTTTCCCAACAAAAAGTAAGCTGTGAAGCAGAAGGAGATATTGCTTCTTCTTGTTCTTCTGGCAGTAAAGACCACAGAGAGACTGTGGCAGTGAAACCTTTTCCAGTGTTTCAACAGAAAATGTTTGAGATGCACAAAAACGTACAAGAGTTGACTAGAAGAACAAAGAGTATGTTGGAAATGAAGCAGAGCCTGGATTTCAGAGCTGAAGATAAACAGGAATAAAACCATCAACTTGGAAATTGTTAAGTAAATGTGGTATTACAAAGCCTGACTGAACAAGAAAACCTGGAATTATTGCACTTTTTGACTTTGCTAAATTTGTAGGAACTCTAAAGCACATACCCTACCCTACCCATGTCCTTAATATTTGGAAGAACACTTAGGAGAGGGGAAGAGGAGGGAGAGTGTGCACTGCAAGTAAAACAAAATTTTAATCTTAGTAATATTTTTATAATATTTTCATATTGCATGATTTAATCTGCATGCTGTACAGTAAACTTTTCTCAGCTATTTTCAAGTGTAACAGGGATACTAGTATACAGGTACCCCTGTTTCTTTCCTTCTTTTCTCGTTCTCCTTGTTAACTTTTAAGAAATGTAGGCACTGCATTGTGAAAAAAGAAGAAAAGTCTGGTCAAAAGAGCATGATAAAAGAAAAATAGATGTGCTTTTTCTCATTCTTGTGTATGGGAATGACTGGATTAAGGCTGTTGGCTTGAACTAGTAACAAGTTTTAAGAGAAAGCAAATTAATGAAAAAGAACATGGAATATAATAAAGCTTTCCTCTAGCAAATAAATAAATGGTTACATATGCAATTCTGTATCTGGTTCTCATGTCTCCATGGATACAATCTGATAAAGAGAAGTAAAAACAGAATCCTTCTTTCTTTCAGTGGCTTTGTTTCAGTGGGTAGGAGATAATGTTTTCTGAAAGCATTCAAGTGTTTTCCCAATCTGTGAGAGCAATAAAGATAAGACAAAACCAGACAGTATGTTGTAGGAGCACAGGCTGTACCATGCGTCTTAACATGACTAACCTTTCTTTTAGGTTAACCCAAGTCTATGAGTGTGGTTGTCTGTTTGGAACAGTTGTTCCTGTTAGAAGGGTAAAGCTTGAGTATTTGAAGATGTAAATAGTTTTGTGTGTTAGTGTTAAGTTAGTAGGTTTTAGGGATGTATTGGGGGTATATTTGTTTTTTTGTTTGAGGGCTTTCAATAAAACAAGACGTTTTGTAAGATGTGACATAGGCTGAAATGGATATGACAAGAAACAACTGTATAAAAGATCAACCTGCCATACATTAGTGTATGCATGTAATACAAAAGCTGGAACTAGATACTTAACAAAAAACTGTTGCACATAAAAATTGAGAGTAATAACTTTTTAACATAATGATGCTTTCTAACATTCCGTAAAATATGATTGTCATATTCAGTATATTCTGTGTGCTGTGTGCAATAATTGCTTTTCCACATGTGCAATATTTGATGAAGGCTGCTGCCAGTGTTATAGAGGTATCTCAGATCTTGTCTATCTTGTTTAGTATATGTTTATGATACTGTTACTGTACTATTGTATGTCCTTGTTATTCTGTTTAGTTGTTTGTGATATATGCACTTGGAACCGAAGCACTGTCATTTCATTTACCTCATATTGTGTGTGGGTCTGAATGACAATAAAGTTTACTTTGACTTGACTATATTATCTTTAAATGTTAATGGTCTTACAGATGTACACAAAAAAAAGAGTACTGAACTATGTTAAAAATGTAGAGTGCAAATAACTGTGCTACAGGAGACACATTTGGAAAAAATGTGAATTTGATAAAGAAAGGATCTGATGTAGCCTTCTTCATTCCTCCTCACAATAGGGTCTCAGCTTGGCCACATACTACAGACTTGGAGCCGACACTGAAGCTCCCCCCTCCTACCCATAATGCCCTGTATCCACCCAAGTACCTTAGATCGCATTTGCCACTTCAGCAAATCAGACACAGATCACCTTCTCTCAAGCTTGGGGTAGATTTGTTCCTCATCCTTGTAATTTCTTCACTTTTGAGCGAATTTTGTAAGTTCTCCCTCCTTTCTCTTTGAGTGTGTGTGTGTGTGTGTGTGTGTGTGTGTGTGTGTGTGTGTGTGCGCATCTCTCTCTTTCCTATAATATAAAAAAAATCAAAAAGGTACTTCTTTTTACGTTATAGTTAACAGTAAAGTTTAAATTGAAGTTAGAATTTAGAGGTAAGGGTTGCTTACAGTTTGAAGCAGTTGGACATTGATGCTTACTGTTCTTGGTGACAGTTGCTTTTGGCATTTTTTTTTTGCTTAGGCATGGCGCACAAACCGGTACATGGCTTTAAATGCTGTGCTTCTTATGGGCATAAAATTCCCAAGCAGGATGCCCACAAGGAGTGCGTGTACTGCCTGGGTGCTGACCATCTGAAAGTGGAGTGCAACATCTGTGCCACTTTCAACCCACAGATTTTAGCAGACCGTTGGAATAAGCTTATTATTAGGGGTCTTCTTCCCTCCTCAGCTCTGGAGGCTCAGACCCCTTCTGTGGCTTTTTCTTCCTCTCCTGCGGTAGCAAAAGAGTAAAAAAAATGTCCCTTCCAGGTTCTTTGAACGACTCTCTTGAAGCGAAGAAGCACAAGAAATCTTTTAAGTTTTCTTTTGTTTTTTTTTCTTACATAAAAACCATCACACTCTTGATACTTGGCTAGGTAGAATATGTAAGAGGTATTGTCATTGTAATGAAAATCAGAGAAAATGTTCAACCCGTTAACCATCATAATCTTTCTCTAGTATATGTTTCCATTGGGTGCAATGTGCCCCTCTTTTTATTTGTTAATGGTTCCTTACTTTCTCTATTCTGACCTTCAAGGAACTGTTTTAGTGATTTACCTTTCCTAAATACCTTTCTAGGTCCTGCTCCCACTTTGTGATAGAATATATGAACATTTTTGGATGTAAAAAACAAAAGGATTCTAATAATTTGTTTAGACTTTTATCGGAATTTCCTATTCACAAGTTTTTATATTTTGGTTTAGATACTGCCACAAAGAATAGCAGAGGAGGCCCTGGGATGACTTTCTTGAGTTGTGTGAACTTAAATGGCAAATTAGATTAAATGCTCAAACATCACAAAGTTTGAATGATGGACTGTCACTGGCTAGTCAAAGTTGCATTCTTATGATGTGTAACATTTTTTCTGGGTTATGTGAAGTGTGTCTTTTTTTTAAGTGTATGTTTCTTTAACAAACTTATTTTGTGGTCTCGTACTTAATCCAAATGACTTTTTTAACTGGGGGCTTTGATTGGTCTTGATTAATCATGTGACCGGGAGAGGAAGTATTTAAATGTGAGCATTGCATTGATTTTTTTGTATTCTGATGAAGTTGTGGTTACACTCTATGAAAGCCCTTAATATTGCCTTTTATACAATAAAATTTTATGTGTTTTTTACTGGTGGTCTTTGGGACTTGGTTTCTAGCTTCATTTTGGAGTTTTTCAAGGTTCTTGGTTTGTTATGTCTTCTGTGCAATCTGAAACTAGTAACAGTGACTAACTTGTTGAAACTCAGGATGAACTGGTGAAAAATTTGGCATTGCATTTCATCAAATCTCCCGGAGTCTCAAATTCAATCACACTACAGCAGTTTTTGATGGAGCACCTAACTGCTCCAATTCTTCTTCCATTCCCCCTGGACAAGGACATTTAAGAGTGGGTAATTCACTTGGTTCAGAAAACAGTGATAGTTTCCTTTTAAGTCAAGCTGATGTTAATATGTACTTGGTTAAACAAACTTTTATTTTCAATGCCCCTGGATTTAAATCTGGTGGCACTGTAAAGCAACCTATTACGCAGCTTGAGCAAACATTACTCGAATATAGCAAAGTCCAGCTCGAAATTAGTTACTTCAAAAAGTGTATTCATTTGAAAAATAGTGCCAAAGGGTCTGAGAAATTTTAAATTTCCCAATGGGCTCCAACCCAGTTCAGAATTACACAACAAATTACTTGATTTATTCAACAGACAAGGTTTTGAATTTATGGAAATTTTAATCAAACACAATCAAAGACAAGTGTATAGACTTTTTCAACAAGCTACAGTGCTTGACACTAATATTACAAAAGATTTGTTGTTTAACCAACATTGCGTTGCTTATAACAATATTTTTCTTCACCTCGACAAAGTAAGCAATGAAATTAAGGCTAGAAAGGAGAAAAAAATCCTTAGGGACCAAAATAACTACAAAAAAGGAACTGCTTACCCTATACAGAAGGGTGCTGAGCCTGTTAGCCCTTCTAATAACTTTTCAGCTAACCAAATTCAAGGAGATACGAAGAGTCACAGGATGAGGAACTTCCTTTAGATCCAGCAAAAGTAAGATGCTTAGAGCATTTGCGGAACCAAAGGAGAGATCAACAGGAAACACAGAGTCCTAAATCAAGAGGACAGAGGAACAATTTTCAAAACCAGAGGAGGGGGCGAGGGAGGAGGAGACACTGAATGCCTCACTCACTCACTTCTCTCCAGTTTTTTGCTGACTACAATAAGCAAACGGAACTTACAGTCATCAGTAACACTAAAGGTGCCTTCTCTGTTTATAATTATTCTAGTAATGAATACAGTGGTAACACTGCAGAGTTTAGCAGAGGCATAACAAAACTTGCAAAACTTGAAATGCTGATTATTTACTTTAAACTGTTTATTAGGAAATTAAATTATAAATATTTGTTTGAAAATACAGAAAGTCAATTTCAACAAAACATTTTGATCAGTAAGAGTCTTTTCATCCTACTCCCAGTGCATGTTCTGGTATTGTTTGAAAAATGTGCATGTTTGATTTTACACAACTACTGTTTATTAAAAGAACAAGTAATGTTGAACATTACCTTTCTAAAAGTGAGTGGCAGTTGCTTAAAAGTTTACGCCAGGACAAGCAGATACGGGTAATGAAACCCGACAAAGGGGGTGGGGTTGTGATCATGAACAAAGAAGACTATCTTAATCATTTGAATATACATTTACTAGACAATGATTTTTATGAGGAGATATCCCAAAACTGTGTTCATGGGGCATACCAAAGGATAGATTATTGTTTGGAGGACATGCTTACCCAAGAACAGATAAGTTTTGAGGAATAACAATTTCTTGAAAGTTGAACATCCAATAAATACCATCCATCTTCGGTATTCCAAAGATACATAAGGACTTGGTAGACCCACTGTTAAAGACCTATTGTTGATGGGGAGGTCGAAAACCCATCCTTTACCCAAGTTCACAGATGTCAAGCTAAAAAGCAGTTTAAAGTCTTTTGAACATCTTTGTCAAGGGTCCTGAGACTTTCTCGATAAACTTAAAAAGGTCAAATTTTCAGACAATACCATATTTTTAACTGTTGATGTTGATGTGATTCCCCCATATGGAAGGCTTACAAGCTTTTCATGCATTTCTGGTAGACATTTCAGGGTTCACTAACAATGACATCAACACCCTTTGCACTTTAATTGAAATGGTAATAAAAAACAACTATGTGTTCTTGGAAGGTCAATACTTCTATAGGAAGAGGGTGTTGCTATGGGGGGGCCTCATGTGCCCCCATATTTGCAAACATTATCATGTTACATTGAGAACAACAACATATTTTTTAAAAGTTCCAGGAACCACCCTGGTCTTTTTATGTCCATTTCCTGGATGACATTTTTATTGCCTGGGAAGTGGGCTTATGTGAGTTACAAAAATGTGTTGAGTACTTGAATTTAACATCTATGTTTTTGAAATTTACCTGTACTTATGATTCATCACACATATACTACCTGGATGTTGAAATCACTAAGGATGTTGCCCAACAGAAACTCATAAGTAACATTTTCAGGAAAAGTGCATACTCTAATAGTATAACACACAAAAAGGTGTTGCTGGAAAACACACTCCACGAACCATGATAAAAAAGCTCTTTAATGACCAGAAACACACGGATATAAACGCTGACAATTCCTAATACGTTTTCGTCCACCAAGACTTCATCAGATAACAATACACGCTTAGTGAAGATCATTAAATACACCAGAAATTTAAAAATCAACCAATAAAATTATGTTGTCTATTAACAAATGCCAAAGAAATAAAGAAACAGACGCACCTTATTCAAACAATCCTTACTAACATTTACTACCATAATAAAAATATATGTATTATAAAAACACAGCTCTCCTGACATTAAATACAATAAAAGCACATCAATCACTCAATATAACTTATTTGTACCCTATAAAATCACTTTGAAATATTACTAAAAAATATATACTTGTATGTAATTGTATATCAAAATATATCTAGTTATTCCATTCAACATTCCTAATGCATTGCTACCCTCTAGTGGTTAAAGTTAGAATAAAAGTTTAGAAATATTTTAAAGTTTGGCTGCCCTTAACTTCAATAGTGGTGCCAGGGAAGGTCTCTTTCAGGCCAGGACACCTCCCAGCATCCAAAAGAACCTGCCAATACAATTCCCAATATTCCAAATGGGGTTCCCATGAGCCCCCCCCCCCCCCCAGCATCCACATGAACAACTTCCAACACAAAAAAATAAATAAAAAGTTTGCTTGGGCACAATTTTGTAAATGTTTGTATAGGGCATTCTTATCATTACTGCTACTAATATTGTTAAAATGCTCATAAATGCGTCTTTTCAGATGTCTTTCTGTCTTTCCTACATAAAAAGTGATTTAGTTTATTTAGTAATATGTGAAGTTTGTAGTGCTTTTTATGTAGGCACCTGCCAAAGATCTGAGCAAAAGCCCTTGTGTGTGTATTTTTATGGGTAGGTGTTAATTACTGCCAGCTGCCAGCAATGGGGTTTTGCATGAGAACTAGTCAGATGATAAGAAGTGATGTCATTCTGCAAGCTATCCCAGCAGTAATATTTTAGATATTATTTTGAGAAATCTCTTCGTGAGACAGAGCATTCTGTATTCTGTCTTGGACCTGACAACAAGAAGAACCATTCATCACATCATCTGCCTTGCTCTATTAAGTAAGTAGGGAATAGTAACTCTCTTAGATACAGTCAGGAATATAGTGAAGCTTAGTTTAGATATTGTTTTTCTTTGTGTGTCTGAGCCTGTCCTGCAGTATTATTTTAAATATTTCCTGTGTTTTGAATTCTGATGTCACTGTGAATATATACTTACTATTTTCTTGTTCCTTTATTAGTTATTATTTAATATACTTAAACCTATAATTGTGGCTGAGCTTTGTAGAGCTATTTAAGTTCAGAGAGTACTTCCATATTTATTTGATGACACTGTGTGGGCCACTCCTAATAGCCTTGCTCTTCACCAAACTACTATTTGTATTAATATTAATTTCACTCAGTATATTGGGTACCATTGGAGGAGCCTTAAGGTAGATGACAGGAGTGTCTGTTGGTAGTCATAACTACCTTATAGTCTGGGCAAAAGAGGGCGTAGCTAGTAAACGTGTGCCAGCTTTTCCCGTGTGTGTGTGTGTGTGTGTAAATCAAATATAGAGTTTGTGTCAGCTACTTGGGCAGGGACATGAAGCACTGGATGGACAGAGAGGGTGCTGAAGGTCTTGGCTTAGACACTTAGCTGAAATCTCAACTCTATAACTGTGCCAGTGGGGAGTCTTATTGGGGATCTGGACAAAGAGGGAGAAACCAGCACTGGACTGACTGTGGTCTCTGTGTGCTCTTAAGGGAAATTGCACTTGATGCAGAGAGCTGCATCTGGAAATACTGTGTGGGTACCATTATCCTCCTAGTGAATGTCCCCCACAGGTGCCAGTGGTGAGGATTGAGGCTCCTTGATTACTGGTCCAGTGGTGGGGCATCACAGTTATACTCAACAAAAGTGCTTAATATTGGATTTTATACTATAATGTTTCCTGTGCTTTTTACTGGTGTTTTCTAGGACCTGGTTTCTGGCTTCATTTTGGAGATTTTCAAGGTTCTTGGTTTGTGATATTATCACCATATCTACCATACCTTCGTCGGCTCCTACATCAGATCCTGTGCCTCCAAATCCAAGGACTTCGATGAGGTCTCCTGCACTGTCCTCTAAATCCAAACATTTAAATCCAAATATTCCCAGCGCCCCTCATTGGCTTCATCTAGGTCCTCTAGAAGCTGGTCCGAGACAGATATGGACAGGATGATGAGGAGATTCCTCAAGACCGAGATCCAGATGGGGGTAGACTCGGCTCCATCCCCTGCTGGATCTGTGAGCTACCCAGGTCATACCATCAAGACTCCTTCTCCAATTTGACCCTCAGCTTTGAAGTCACAGGATTCAGGACTACTGTGGCATTGGCTTCGCGCAGAGGAAGCTCTCTTCCTCAGTGCTGAGGATGCCCTTGACAAGCCCTGTTCCAGCCTTTTCAGAGCAGGGCAAGTCTCGGAGCTGTGGTGTTAGTGCTGGGTCCAGGGGACTTCTTCTTGGAGCCATCTCTTCCCTTAGGCACCTTGTCACTCAACAGCTTGGGTCCGATCCCTTCCAGAGGTCATGGATACAGAGTGAGTCCTGCCCATTTACCTCAGTGGTTTCAGCTTCGGGGAGAGATGGAAAGGGCTTCTCGTAGTCCTTTGGCCTTTCAGGTAGTGGAGAGAGTTTTCTCCTGAGTTGGAGATCTGACAGCACATGTTCCCCAGTCTGCCCCTGTACCCACATCGGATCCAGGACTTGCTCCCTCTCATCCTGCCATAAGTCTGCCTGTCCTGAGTGTCCTCCTAGAATTCCCTGCTCAGGAGGGGTCCCCTTCTTCCAACACTTCTCCAGAGTACCCAGCTGAGGAAGTCCCTCAGGAGAAGGCATGTTAAAGGAGACACATTGACTCCCCATTGGAGTCTTTAACCGAGGATACTGAGTTTGATGAGGAGGAAGGATCTCCCTGATCCTGACCTGAGGATGTCTCCTTTGGGGACATTTTAGAGATCTTAAAACATAAATATGGGTGGTCTAACCAATCTCCATCCTCTGCATTCTGGGCGGACCCATCTAAATCTTGGTGACCCCCCCCCCGACTGATCCTCTCATGGATTTAGTGGCTCGCTGAACATGGAAGGAACTGGACACCATCGAGCCCATACCCAAACAACCTGATTGGTTTCTGGTACCCCCTACAGTCAGAAAGCTCTGGAATAAGGGTCCCGTAGTCTATGCCATCATGGATGCCTCACAGCAAGAGGTTCTCTGGTTCGATCCTCGGCTGGGGTGCCTTCTGTGCGGAGTCTGCATGTCCTCCCTGGGGTCGCATGGGTTTCCTCCGGGTGCTCCGGTTTCCTCCCACATCCCAAAGACATGCTGCAGGTGGATTGGACACTCTAAATTGGCCCTAGGTGTGTGTGTGAGTGTGCCTTCTGTGGAAGGTTGGGCGCCGGGCTGGCAACTCGACACCGTAAAGCTCCACTGCCATTCAATGTGCGGACAAGGTGATCCGCTGTGGCGACCCCTAACCGGGAAAAAGCCGAAAGAAGAAGAAGAAGAAGAAGAAGAAGTCTATGCCATCATGGTGGCGGCAGCCACCAAGAAGGAGCTGGCAGAAGAAACTGCCAATGTTCATCCACCTAACAAGGAGTCTGCAGTGCTGGACAGATTGGGGAAGTGAGTCTACGCCTTGGCCACCTTTGCACTGAGGTCGTTGAATTATCTGGCTCACTTTACTGGGCTACAGAAAGATTTGATCAAAGAACTTTCAGCTTCTCTCTCAGAGTCTATGCCTGTGGAGGAATTTCAGAATTTTTCTCCCAAGCTGACCACTTTTTCGTCCATTGCCAACTCATCGATGAGGTTAATCTCCCACACCACGGAAGGCACTATGTGAGCAGCTGGTTCAGGTCTCTCCCTAAGGAAGCTTGCCGGGATGAGGCTATGTGATTTTTCAGAGCCCTTTAAGACATTGTTTATTAATAGCCCTCATGATGGCTCTTCCCTTTTTGGGCCATCAGTTTGATACACTTTTACCCACAGCAAGAAGGATGGAAAGACCCTTTCTGCTGATGAAATCAAATTTTCTGCCCTGAAGAGGTCCTTCTCCAGGAAACAACGTGGAGATAAGAAGATGTGATTTTTGCAAATCCCAAGGGCCTTCCTAGGTCCTACAAGGGGAACCCTCCTCTAGGGGCAGGGGGAGAGTGTTTAATGGTAGACGCCGTCCTAGAGGCAGGGAGGTCCACAGAACTAGGGCTTTAGGGAGGATAAGCCCTACTAGCCCTCCTGAAGCCCTGCCCAACTGTCTGACTCTGGAGGCAGTCTGGGGCCGACTAGCTTTGCACCCAGAAACCTGGACCCAGTTAACTCAAAACCATTGGATGCTAAGCATTTTATCCAGTGGTTACTACATTCCCTTTTCTGTTCTGCCTCCAAACTCCAAAAGCCTTCCCGATGTGCCACCCAGTCGAAGGGAACAGACAGCACCGGATATTCAACAATTGTTGCAAAAAAAGGAGTCATCCAAGAGGTCAAAACCGAACAAAGAGGATTCAGAACCTGCTTCCCCTTCTTTTTGGTGATGAAAAATACAGGTGACCTAAGACCCATTTTGGATCTAAGCAAACTAAACAAATATGTAAAGAAGTTGAAGTTCCAAATGTTACGGTTCAGTTAATTCTGCCTCTGTTGCACAAGGACGACTGGATATGCTCGATAGATCTCAAGGATGCATACTATCACATCAAAATAGACAGTTGTTCCCTCTAGCCAGGTTTTTCATGTGGGTTCTTCAGTGGATGTTAGCGACACAATGGTTCATCCTTTGTCAGCCATTGTCTCTACCCATCAGGTTGACTCCCATCTGCAGGAGTCGCCTCAGGTGGTGGATGCAATCAGGCAATGTTATTCTAGGCAGACCATTCTTGAACAGTCCCCTATGGCCACTGTGACCATGGATGCTTCCCAGTTTGGGTGGGGGGGGGGCATTACAGTGGGAAGATAGTCCAAGGCATGTGGCCCCACACCGAGACCAGGTTGCATATCAATGTCCTAGAGATGAGAGCAGTCCTCCTGGGTCTACTTCAGATCATTGAACACCCATAACTTCGACACACATATGCCCAAGACCACAACATCTTATCTTCAAAACAGTGACACCCCTACACCCCCTGCTGCTTAAATATGCCATCTCCGAGATTGCACTTCCATTGAAGTGAATGGCAATTTTTTTTCCATACGGGGATCTCCATGCAAACCATTGATGTTTTGAAGAAATGATATTGTTGTCTCAGCCATATGCATGCATTATGGGCGTTCGATGATCTAAAGGGGACTTATCCTCCTAATGCTGCAAGCCTTTCAGGATGTTCTCCCCTTGGGGGCTGTTGCAGTACACACTGACAATATGGCTGTTGTATGGTATATCAACAAACAAGGAGGAACTTGTTCTTGCCCCTTGTACAGGGAGGCCATGTGAGAATGGGCAATATCTGCAGACTGCCTCCTAATTGCAGCACACATCCCGGGGAAAACCAACAATCTGGCAGACAGACTCAGCAGATTGCTCCTGGTTCTGCATGAGTTGTCCCTCAATCAGTCAGTGGCAAACATGATCTTCAGACTTTGGGGTCAACCTTGCTGTGACCTATTTGCCTCTCCCCTCACAAACAAATGCAGCAAGTTCTTTGATCTGATCCCTTATCCAGGGGAGTCCCCAAGGGATGCAGTAGTCCATGATTGCCCCCCCCCAGTCTCCTGTATACTTACCCTCCTCTTCTTCTCATCCCAACGTTTCTGCAGAAGGCAAGCAGGTAAAAGACCTCAGTCATCCTCATTGCTCCCTTCTGGCCTTGACAGGTGTGGTTCCCCTTTGTATGGCCTCATCTGAAATATCCTCCTTGGATTCTGGATACAAATCAAAATCTCCTTTCTCACCCATCAGGGATGCAGCATCCAAACCTTTGAGCCCTCAAATTGACCGGTTGGTTTCTCCACTTCCAACCCTAGTGAGGCAGTCCAGGCTTACATCCCTGGTTCTAAAAATCCTTTTGGCGTCACAAAAGGCTTCCAACAAACCAGTCTATAACAGCAAATGGAAGAGATTTGTTATTTGGGTCACGAGCAGGAACACTGATCCTTTCTCAGCACCACTTTCAGATGTTTTGTTAATTCTTAGCACCCTTTTCTATGAAGTTGTTAGTTCCTCCATTACCAAATTAGTTAGCTGCTATTTCCAATTTTCATACGGCAAGTCAATCCCATTCTCTGTTCACCTTTACATTTGCAAATCTTTCAGTGAGGATCCATTCCCACATTGGGTCCTCACTCTTGTATTATAGGCTTTAACCAATCGTCCTTTTGAACCAGCAGCTAGTTTTGATATGAAATTTCTGTCATGGAAAACATCCCTCTTCTTGGCTTTAACTTCTGCTTAGAAGATTTCTGAATTACAGGCCTTATCTTCCAAGCCTCCTTACATTTCTTTTCATAAAGACTGTCTTTATGCACCAGTCCATCCTTTATGCCCAGGGTCGCTACTGAGAATAATATTAATCAAGCCATCCAGTTACCATTTTTCTTTCTCAATTTCTCTAATAAAGGGGAGTATGTTCTCTATCTTCTAGACGTTCATAGATCACTTCGGTTTTAACTACACAGAACCATATGACACAGAAAATCTGATCTTCTTTTTCTAGCTTTTTCCTCTAATAGGCTTGGACAAGTATCAAAAATTTCCTTGGTGAAATGGATATTTGATTGCATCTTGTACATATATTCTTTCAAGGGACTGGAATTACGTAAACCTCCTAGGGCACATTCTACCAGAGCTATAGCTACTTCTTTGGCATTCTATGCTAGAACTCCCATTGATAACATTTCTGCGGCAGTGTCATGGTGTAACATTCATACCTTTGTATCGCATTACAAGTTGGATATCCTATCCAGGAGCAGGCCCTCCTTTGGTTTGATTGTGCACTGGCATATCCTTCCATGAGGGTCACCCAGGATTTATGTATCTGGGGACTATGATCCTATCATGCGGTGGAATGAAGAAGACAACATCAGATTAAAAAGTTATGTCTTACCATAACTTGGCATCTGTTTTGTCTTCCTTCATTCCTCCTCACTTTTCCCACCCAACCCCCCCCCCTTCATTCTCTTCTAGAGGAAACTGGATGATGAAGGGACTTTTATGTCCTATGTCTGAGCCTCTTCTGACATTCCTTTAATATGTGGATGCTGAATGTTTGGAATTGACAAACTTGATCTGAGGTACTTGGGTGGATACAGGGCATTATGGGTAGGAGGGAGGATCTTGGGAGTCGCATCCAAATCTGTAGTATATGGCCAAGCCGGATCTGAGAGTAGGATCTAAGACCCTATCGTGAGGTGGGATGAAGGAAGACAACACAGATGCCAAGTTATGGTAAGACATAACTTTTTATTTTCAGGATAGTTATTCAGTAGAATACCTGGAACAGATGAAAATAAGAGTAATTATATTAATTACAAGAGGAGCTCCAATAGTGATAGAAGAAGATAAAAAAAATAATGTTAGATTTGTAGTACTAAAGGGCTACTGACAAGGGAGGATGATTACACTGGCATATATTTATATTTCACCTAAAACTGCTATAATGGAAATTAAGAAAATTCTGGAAGAAATAATCAGCTTTCAGCAGGGAGTATTACTTATAGATGGGGACTGGGATTTGATTTGCAGCAGTGAAGATGTATCTGGGGTGCCCAGAATGGAAAATGTAACAAAGGAGGGTAGATTTCTGAAGGAATTTATGAAAATATTTGGCATGGATGATGTGAATTCAGTAGTAGGAGTTTGGAATGAATTTGCTTACTATTCCCCAAGATACAAAAAATGGGATAGTCTAGACAAAACATACATTTTAAAGGAACATGCACATTTAATTGAATGTTTTGATACACATCCAATAACTATTTCAGATCAAGTGTTAGTAATAACTAAAATAAAAGAGCAGGGTAATGAAATAAAAAATGAGACACTAGTGCTTTCCCACCTATCCGTTAAAAAGAGAAGAATTTAAGGAATGGGCAGTGGAAATTATTCAGGAGTTATTAGAGAAGACAGAAATTTCTTCTGAAAATGTAGCTAGGGAGTGGGATAAAATTAAAGTGCAGTTTAAAAATAGGTGAAAATGAAAGAGATATATGGTTAAGAAGTAACGAGTAATTTAGAGGGACTGACAAATGCTAAAGTATTGCAGAATAGGGAGAATCTCTCAGAACAAGAAGGGGAGCAATTGCAGAATGCTAAACAGAAGATAAAGGATTACCTCAGTAATATGCACGGGTTTAGAAAGACTGCTGTTAGGTAACCGTTTTTTGATAATAACAACAGAGCACAAAAATGTTTTGCACAACAACTTAGGCAACAGAAAGTAGAAAGGATTATCACCAAGCTTGGGGAGCCTATAACAAGGAAGATAACAAGAGATCCTGTAAAGGTACTATAAATATTTCAGAAATTTTATGAAAGTCTGTATAAAACAGAGGAATATGAAAATCAGGAAAAGCAACAAATTGAAATGTTTATGGAAGAATTAAATATGTCAAGGTTAGAGGTAGATGAGGCTCAAGTACTAACAGTTAGGATAAGAGGAGATGAGGTAAAATGGGCCGCACAGTGGTGCAGTGGTTAACATTGTCACCTCACAGCAAGAGGTTCTTCAGTTCAATTCTCGGCTGGGGTGCCTTCTGTGTGGAGTTTGCATGTTCTCCCTGTGTTCGCGTGGGTTTCCTCCGGGTACTCCGGTTTCCTCCCACATTCAAAAGACATGCATCTGGAGCATTTCTCCCCGGGCCTCTGCTGAAAACAGGCTCTGTGGAACCTAGTCGGACATTCCTGGTCAACAAATGTTAAATAAATAAAAAAAAAAAAAAAAAAAAAAAAGGGTAAAATGATGATGTATAACCAATCCACAGGAAAGTCCCCAACAAGAGATGGTATTCCAGTGGAAGTTTGGAGTTAGGAAGAAAAAAACTGATAAAGATCTGAAAGGTTTAGTTTAATAGTATTTTAAGAGTACCAACATCCTGGAAGAAAGCTGTGGTGGCTATAATACTTAAAGAGGGTAAAGACCCATCGGATTCAACTTTATACATGCCCATTTCAATCCTAAACCATAATTATAAAGTATTTATGAATATAATGGCTAAAAGAATGACAAAGGTGATGCCAAAATTGATAGATATGGATCATTGTGGAAGGGAGGCAAACATTTGACAACATTAACAGAACACTGATGATCCAGAGAGAAGCAGAATGTAAGAAAATACCATTGTTGCTGGTGGGTCTTGATGGAGAGAAAGCATTTGACAGAGTAAGTTGGGAAGTTATGAGCAGGGCAGTGGAAGCATTTGCATTCCCTGGTAAAATTATAAGGTTGATTAGTTGTATATATGAGGGATCAGAGGTGAAAATTAAAGTGGGTGGGTTCCTCTCTGATAATTTCTGTTTGAGCAGAGGAACCAGGCTGCAGTGTCCTATTTCCCCTTTGTTATTTGCATTATATTTAGAACCACTGGCAAAGGAAGTAAGGGACTCAGAAATTCAAGGATGTAATTGGTATGGTAGTCAAGAAAAGCTGGCAGTATTTGCAGCTGGTATTATTTTATACCTGATAAAACTGAACTTGTAAAGGGACATAGATCAGGAATAAACCTACATGGTTCAGAATCCAGAGGTCCTAGCCATTCTTGTCTCATTTAGACATTTTTATTTTTATAATTTTTATTATAACTTCTGGTCTGTAACAATTTTCAGCACTTCAAATTGATATAAACTCATATTGACGTAGACACTCCTTGTGGATGTTTTAATGCATACTAGAGACTGATCGCTTGAAAGTTAGTCACTCTGTAAAAGTAATTTTAACCATTTTGATTGGTTCTGTGTACTCGCTGATAAAACAATGGAAGTAGAGGGACTGGTACCACCTATCTTCACTTCTTTTTCTTCTTCTTCTTTCGGCTTTTCTCCATTAGGGGTCGCCACAGCGGATCACCTGTTTCCATTTCTTCCTATCCTCTGCATCTTGCTCTGTCACACCAACCACCTGCATGTCCTCTCTAACCACATCCATAAACCTTATCTTAGGCCTTCCTCTTTTCCTCTTACCTGGCAGCTTCATCCTTAGCAACCTTTTCCCTATATACCCAGCATCCCTCCTCAGCACATGTCCAAACCAATGCAATCACGCCTCTCTGGCTTTGTCTCCAAACTGTCCAACCTGGGCTGACCCTCAAATATACTTATTCCTAATCCTCTCTACCCTCGTCACACCCAGTACAAATCTTAACATCTTTAATTCTGCCACATCCAGCTCTGACTCCTCCCTTTTTGTCAATGCCACTGTCTCCAACCCATATAACATAGCTGGTCTCACTACCCTTTTGTAGACCTTCCCTTTCATTCTTACTGGTACTCGTCTGTCACAAATCACTCCTGACATTCTTCTCCATCCACTCCACCCTCCCTGTACTCTCTTCTTCACCTCTCTTCCACACTTGCCATTACTCTGAACTGTTGATCCCAAGTATTTAAACTCATCCACCTTTGCCAAATCTACTCCCTGCATCCTCACCATTCCTGTAGCCTCACTTTCATTCACACACATATATATTCCGTCTTAGTCCGGCTGACCTTCATTCCTCTCCTCTCTAGAGCATATCTCCACCTCTTCAGGGTCTCCTCAACTTGTTCCCTACTCTCACTACATATCACAATGTCATCTGCAAACATCATAGTCCTCGGGGACACCTGTCTGATCTCGTCTGTCAACCTGTCCATCACCAGTGCAAATAAGAAAGGGCTCAGAGCTGATCCTCGATGTAATCCCACCTCCACCTTAAGCACATCTGACACTCCCACTGCAGATCTCACTGCTGTCACACTACCCTTGTACATATCCTGTACCACTGTTACATACTTCTCTGTCACTTCCGACTTCCTCATACAATACCACAACTCCTCTCTAGGCACCCTGTCATATGCTTTCTCTAAGTCCACAAAGAGACAGTGCAACTCCTTCTGACCTTCTCTGTACTTTTCCATCAACACTCTCAGAGCAAACATCACATCTGTAGTGCTCTTTCCTGGCATGAAACCATACTGCTGATCACTAATTATCACCTCCCCTTCTTAACCTAGCTTCCACTACCCTTTCCCATAATTTCATGTTGTGACTGATCAGTTTTATCCCTCTGTAGTTACTACAGCTCTGCGCATCACCCTTATTCTTAAAAATCAGTACCAAAACACTTTTTCTCCACTCCTCTGGCATCCTCTCACTTTCCAGGATTTCATTAAACAATCTGGTTAAAAATTCCACTGTCATTTCCCCTAAACAACTCCAAGCTTCCACAGGTATGTCATCTAGACGAACAGCTTTTCCATTCTTCATCCTCTTCATAGGTATCCTTACTTCTGCCTTGCTAATCCATTGCACTTCCTGATTCATGATCCCCACATCATCCAGCCTTCTCTCTCTCTCTCTCATTCTCTTCATTCATCAGCCCCTCAAAGTACTCTTTCCATCTGTTCAACACATTCTCCTTGCTAGTGAGTACGTTTCCCTCATTATTCTTTATCACCCATACCTGTTGCACATCTTTCCTAGCTCGGTCCCTCTGTCTAGCCAATCGGTACAGGTCCTTTTCTCCCTCCTTAGTGTCCAACCTTTCATACAACTCTCTATACGCTTTATCCTTAGCCTTTGCCATCTCTCTCTTTACCATGCACCTCATCTCCTTATACTCCTGTCTACTTTCTTCATCTCTCTGACAATCCCACTTCTTCTTCGCCAACCTCTTTCTCCGTATACTCTCCTGTACTTCCTCATTCCACCACCAGGTCTCCATCTTCACTAATATGAATAAAGGCTACGGCCCACCCTCACACACCCACACACCCTGATAGGCTACTGGCCCTAGACACTCCCATTTACTGAACAATATAAGTCATGCTGTAACTCTGTGATTATTTGAAACACTAAGTAGTGCTTGGATGCATAAATAAAGGACTGAGAAATGTATGACTGGTTACTGAGTATTATTTGGAGTGTCAACTGGAAGTAGACTGACTGGTCGGATAGAAGCTGCATATCTTACCTGCTAACTATTCGTATTATGTCTGTTTATACTGACTTATCTTTAAGCCTCACGGTAGAAATAGAAATATTTATACCAATTTGTCTTTAAGCCTCCTGGTGGAAATAGAAATACTTCTTTTAAAAGGTAGAAGGGCTAGGATCTCTGGATTTTGAACCATGCGGATTCTGAACCAGGCATGTTTATTCCTGATCTCTGTCCCTTTTTGAGTTCACTCAATTTTTGTTTTTCCCCGGACCTACATAGGCCGAGGGCTCAACTCGCAGGTCTGTGCCACTTCCATTGAATTGAGTTTTATCCCTGATAAAACCGGAAAGGACATTTCAGTGTTGTGGAACATATTGAGGCAGTTTCAAATCTTTTCGGGATACAAAATTAATGAAGCTAAAACAAATGCAATAGCTGTAAATTATGTACCCACACATGATTTGGTTCAGCAATATCCATATTTATTGGGACATGATAAAATGAAGTACATGGAGTATGGATTAAAAAGGATTATGGTTTGGCAGCTAAGGATATGTGGGAAGAGTCTAAACAAAAGATAATACAAAAACTGAGAAATTGGAAGCTCTGTCTGGATATGAATAGTAAGACACAAGGAGTTAAAATGTTTTTAGTCCCTTTAGTTTTATACACAGGTTAGATGTATTTTTATCAATCAGAGGAGAAGTTGTGGATAGTAGTTAATAAAGAGCTGAAGGATATTATCTGGGAGGGGAAGACAGCAAGAGTCAAGTGGGATAACCGGATTCTTCCAGTAGAACAAGGCAATTTGGGATTACCAGATTTGAAGGGGATATTTAAGAACTACATAGTTAAGGCTCCTATACATAGCACCAGCAGAAACCTATAATTCAAAGTGGAAAAGGATGATGACGAAATAGTGGGAAAGCTCAAGAAACAAGGAGAGACTGAGATTTTAGATGCAGCTCCTTAAGGAGAATAACAATAACCATACAGAATATTATATTCATAAAGCAGCAGAAAGTATTCTAAGGACTAAGCCAACATGGGAATGGAGAAAGGAGAGTCTTCTGATAGGGATGACTGCAATTAGGGATACAGGCAGTAAGCAAGAGTGGGATGGAATTTATTGGAGAAAACTAGCAAAAGAACCAAGGTATTGGAACAAATAATTGGAGAGGTAAAGGTAATAAAATGGGAAGAGGCCAACAATTTATTTGGACTGCAGGATAAAATTTGCCTTCCCTATCAAGGACTGATATCAGAGTATAGGCAAAGAGAAAGAAATAGGGGGATCCTAAGCAAAAGACCAGCAGTGGTAGAATGTTTACTAAACTCTACATCAGAAGCTGGTGTTAAAAAAGGAATAATTAGTAGAGCATACAAAATAATGCATAACTAAAATAATATATGCTAATAATAATAGATATATGTATGTCTCCCAAATACGCAACAAAGTCTAGAAGATTTAGGATTTTTGCTTGGAAGTGTTTGCATAGGTATTTTTATACTCCAAGTAGACAACAAAGAATGTTTCCCCCGGTAGACAGCAAATATTGGAGGTGTGATGGGAAAGAAAGAGGTAATTGGGAACATATTTTCTGGGAGTGGAATGAGTTGGCAGACTTTAAAGATTCCCTGCAGACTACTCTGTCAGAAATACTGGGTGAGCAAATTGGTGTAATTTAGGAAATTATTTTTTGAGCTATGATACAGAATTGGAATTGCCTAGAAATAGTAAGGCTTTACTGAGTCTTATTATGGTGGCTGCCAAAAAATAGTTACTACAAAATGGTAATCAGATTCTAAACTAACTGTAGTAGAAGTAGTGAATATAGAAAGAGATATAAAACAAGTGTAATTGCTATCAATGGAAAAGGGTAGGAGCAAATTACATAGAAAAAAATGTGAATGTTTGGGAACAATACATGCAGAGGAGGAACAAGGTTTAAAACAAGGCAGAATTTGAATGAGCTATGTAATGTTCAACTGACAATTGATAGATTATAAATTATATATAATGTTTGCAACTAAAGTTATGTCAATACGGTTTGTGAACATTTATATAAATGTATGATTGCCTATTCCGTATGTGATAATTTAATAAAGATGTTTCCTGTTTAAAAAACCCATAAAATATGAGTCCTCTTGTTTGTTCGGGGTGAGGGAACTGTTTTGGTTTTGGGCCTTAGAAATGAGGTTCCTACTGAAGCAAAACCCAATCAAGCAATGTTCTATCTAGGTGCAGATTATGAAGTTGATGACATAAGGAGGTAGGCTAATAACATGCACACATAATTTTCTCTCATGTGGATAGAACAGTGGATGATCATGGTCTTAAACATTTGATATTTAAACATTATTATTAAACTATGCTCATCCTTTTTCTTTCTGTAAGATGCACAGTGATCACAATTAGTTAATTTGTGTATTTTGCTCAAATTTCAGGCCAGAAGGATAATTTAGAAGTCATTTTTGCTGATGCATGTGTTATGGGGTCTCTTATGTGTAATGTAAGCAAAAGTGTTTTTGTGTTTAGCAAGCAAAATAAGCCTGAAATGTTTCAACAATTTCAACTGTTGTGAGAATGTGAGTACTAAGGTCAGAGATGGAGAGATATTTATAATTACTTAAACACTTCACAAGCTAGGCTATGAACTGGTCATCTCCATCTCACATTTTAATTTATAGAAATATATAATCCTGTTTAACAGTTTTATTTTGCTTCTGGATTACATTTGATTTTCTACAAATGAGATGCCCTGGAGACTCTCTCTCACCAGCCTCACACCTTTATTGGAGAAGATGTTAATCAATTTTGTCCCTTAAATACTGGGGAATTTATCAGAACATACAAAAATTTAAACAGCACATAATTTAAAGGTCACAGCAATCATCATATGACCAAAGTAAACCAGTCACAAACACTTAAATGATACATGTCAGCTTATAGTAATTCATACTGCATCCATTAAAGTAAAAGTTTCCATGTGAAAAAAATACAATCAATATTAAAACCTAAAAACAATAAAAACTTATTAAAAAGTATGGTAATGCACTCTACAATTAGACATGCACCCCCACCATGTCAAATAACATTAAAGTAGAATAAATGTAATAAAAAAAAATAAAATAGTTGTCCTACTAAGCCCTAAGTAATACAAAATAAACATTACTCTAAATGGAATTATAACAAGGGACCTCGAATTTCAATATACTAGCCAGAGATACCATATTATTAATATCTGGGTATCTGTTGGTATCCAGTTGTAGTTGCCACCTTAATTCACATTTTTCCAACAAAATACCCAATATCTGGAGGCGTATTCATAGGTTCATAGGTAGGTGCTAGACTATCGGCTCAAGGGCCTAAGTAAACCTAGCCAACAAGGTTCCCTGGCTTACGCCACCGAAGAAGCAATTTCCTGTGCCATATGGTAGCCTTTCCAGTACAAAAAAGAATGTGAAGGGTACTTAATGTGTTTCACTAAAGTGATGCAGCAATTCATCTTCGTAATGTCATATGTGTCTTCATATGTGTTCCTTGAATGTCCTTTCCATCTTCCCGCATAAAAACATGGACAATCCTGACAGAGAGATGCATATGACTCCCTTAATACCATAATCAAATTTCCCCATTGTATTAATTTTATATTTATTAGTTATTGCATAATCATGCCAATAAACATACCTGCACTGATGGCATCTACCTCATTTAAAAACCCCATTCTTTTTCCCCGAGATACTAAAATACATAGCTGAGTTTTGCAGGTATTCTTTAAAACTTTTACCCCTTTTAAAAAACTGTAACAGGTTATGTGAAGTTGTTCAGTCTCGCCATTCATTCTTACACATGGGTTCGAAGCCGATCCATTGGCTCCGAGTCAGCCGCTTTCACAAGCTCAAGGTTTTAGAGTAGCTGGAGGCCAAGACCATATCCCATGATGCTCTCTGTCTCACCTCAGATCTGTAACTTGAGAATGAATTAAGCGCTTTTATCCACCATCATGTGGACTTCTTCAGAATCAATTAATCAGTTATCACAGCACTATTTATACCCATTTTGGCGCCAATTCAAATTGATTTTTTAAAAAGACAAATGTAAGAAATCATATAATACATTGTTTTAAAAAGCTTTTATACACAACAATATATATATTAAACTAAAATACTTAACTAAAATACTTGGTTAAAATCTACATTACATGCTTCCTATAGTTTACGTGTTGTGCATAACTTTTACAATATAAAATCTAATACTACACTTCATTATTATATGCATTTCATAATTTACATATAATTCTCCCTGTGCCTAGGGTCTAAAATAAATGAGATCTATTAACTAATACTAAGTAAGGAGTGTATATAATACTTATATTCATAATATTAAATATATAATTAAAAAAAATTTTTTTTTTAAATTATTTATAAAATGTAATGATAAAAATGACTGTGTACACAATAATATTAAACAATATAGTTCTCACTACTTCCTAAAACCAAATTTCGTGCAATATGTTTAGCATAGTAATACTAAAATTCATACCATAGCCCAAGTAAATAGAAATGTTTATTACCCATAATGATTCCAAAATTATAACAATATAAGCATTAAAAAATTAAAAAATATATAAAATTTACAATTAATAGTCTTTATCCATTATAAATTTATAAAAATGGTTTTAATGAAATGTAATCATTGCATCCAGGAAAATTTGATGCATCCGTTAATATTTGCCACTTGGCCTCCCTCTCAATTAGTAATGCTTTCATGTTACCCCCTCTCATGTTCATCGTAACCGTCTCCAATGTAGCAAATCTAAAATGATGTGTATTGTCTGTATTGTATATATGCCTAACTAAAGCATTAGTATTATCTCCCTTCTTTATGGCATATAAATGCTCATATATGCTTTTCTTTAACATACGTTCTGTTTTCCCTATGTAAAAGCATGAGCATATGCCACATTTCACCATATATACTACATTCCTTGTATTACAATTACCTTTTTTAAACATTATTTTAGTTCTATTTATATTTTCCAAAACTGGACAGTATACACATCTGCCGCATTTTCACGTGCCCCCTTGTTGTAAGGTTATCTCTTTCACTCTTTGAGGTCTTTCCAATATATGTTTTAAATTCAAACCCGTTTTGTACACAAATCTTGGTGCATCGCCAACTATTTCCCTCAAATTATGGTCCATAGTAAAAATATTTCAATATTTAGTCAATATGTCCTTTATATGTGTAATTTGAGGTGAATATTCCATAATACAAGCTCTTTTATAATCCTTCCCTTCCTCTATAACTACCTCTTTCTTCATTGGCCTACCCAGTATATTTCTTCCCCCATTCCTTTATAACATAACTTTTTACTTCCTTAATTAGGCTAGGAGAGTATCCTCTATTCAAAAATAACCTGCTGATAAATTCAATTTCTTCCAACATAGCACTATAATTTGATGTCATTCTCGCCACTCTAATGCACTGTCCTTTAAAAATACTTTTTTTTGTTTTAAACGGATGATTACTTGTAAATTCCAAATAGTTATTAGAGAAGGTATTTTTTCTATATATGCATGATTCAAAGCCATTCTTATTACTAGATATGCGTGTATCCAGGTATGACAGTCCTTTATCATTAAAATGATATGTAAATTTCAAAAACTGACTGGTATTATTTAGATACTGTATAAATTCATCAATCATCTCTACTTGTCCATCCCATAGAATAAAAATATCGTCAAGGAATCTAGAATAAAATCGAATAGATTTAAAATACTGACTCTTGAAGACTTTATCCATTTCCCAGTCTAGCATCACTAAATTAGCATATATTGGGGCGCATGCTGTTCCCATGGCAACTCCTTGTGTTTGTCTATAAAACTCCCCTTCAAAAAATATATAATTATAATCTAATATGATGCTCATTAACTCCATGACAACTGATGATTGTTCCCAGTCCAAGTTTGAAAATTGTTTGATACTATTATAAAAGCTGTCCATACCCTGTTCTTTGGGGATGCATGAAAATAAATCGATAACGTCTATGGCTATGTAGATTAAATTTTCCTTCCATAACTCAGAGGTTAAATTCCCTAAGAACATCCATGAATCCTTAATTAAATGAGGGATTTTACTATAAATGTGTTTTAACCAAGTGTCAATGACTACACTCATAGGGAATGTTTTGGAATGACTCCCTGCTATAATGGGTCTAAAAGGGGGGTCCAAGTAATTTTTATGGACTTTTGGCACTCCTATTATGGTAGCTAATATAGGGTTTTCTACTACCATATAATTGTATAGCGCCATATTTATTCTCCCTTCTAACAGCATGTCTTCTAAGAACATGTCTATTCTTCTATACCCTATATTTATTTCGTTCATGGATACCGTAATGTAGTTGCCCGAATCCACTAGTATAGTGTACATTTTGTTGACATAATCTTCTTGGTCGTATATAACTATCCCTCCCCCCTTGTCTGGTTTCATTATTCGTATTGAATGATCAGATGTTATTCGTTGCAAAAGATCTAGCTCTTCCTTATTCAAATTATTGCTTTATGTCATACCTTTTTTATTTTTAACTTTATTATCCTTTCCCCTTACATAATTCTTTAATGCATATAAGTCACGGGTCACCAGTTTCTCATATAAATTCACACATGGGTTGCTTGGAGGGATAAATTTACTTTTTTTCTTCAACTTATCCATTTCCTTCCTCATTGCTGTGTTTTTAAAATAAATAGCTAGATTCAATTTCCTGAGATATTTCTTCAACTCAATAATACTATCTACTATTCTGAAGTTATTACTAGGAACAAATTTCATACCCTTCGAGAATTTTATTTGTTGGTGAGCTGTAGTCTAAATAAAGGACGTATTATTGCTTCTGCTGCTTTGTTCCTTCTGGATCTGAGGAATACTTTGTTGCTTTTGGCGTTCTTTGGACTTTTTATTCACCTCAGATCTAGTTTGCTGCTGCAACAGATTGGCGGTCGAGAGAGAGCTTGGGCCAGTATTTCTTACTTACTTAAAAGTTTGGATAGTTATCCGTACAGTTCCTTTCATAAATAGTGTGTTTTTGGCTAGTTAGCCTTAGTTTTTTGTTCATGTTTTGTCCTAACTGTTTTTGACGAATTTATTCGTCTTTATAGAGCGGCTGCTCTTAGGCCTTCTTGGCCGCATTTTTGTTCATTCCCTATCCTGTTAGTAAAAGTTAGAAACTTTACGAAAGTTTAGAAAGTAGAAAATTTATATCTTGTTAGAGTTTGAGTATTTAGGTTATAAACTTTACAATTTTAGCTTTTTGCTTTATGTGTGTGTGTGTTATTAGCTAGCCTCATATTACATTGGGCTATTTTTTCTTGAGTGGTTTAGATAGTTGCATATATATATATATATATATATATATATATATATATATATATATATATATATATATATATGCAACTATTTGTTTTTTTCAGACTATTGTATATTCTTTTGCATTTGAGAAGGCTGACCAAAAAGAAAAGCAAAAGTCTGGATTTAAGAAATGCCCTAAGTGTGGGCAGAAAATGTCTGTAACTGATCTGCATGTCAGTTGTGTGTACTGCTTGGGGGCAGTCCATCTTCAGAAGGATTGTTCCATTTGCCACTCCTTTAGCAGCAGGGTATTACTGGAGCATAGGAGAAAACTGGTAGATGGGTTTGCTGAAACCAGATTTCCAGGAATTGTTGGACAAGGCTGATCAGGCTTCTAAGTTTTCGTAGGGTTCAAAAGCTTCAACGGAGCCAAAGTTGTCAGCTCCAAGCCTTGCTGAGAAGGTGCAGCCGCCGGTTCCGCAGTTTTTGGGGTCAAGCACTGAGCTGGTGTTTCGGAGCCGGTCCCCGAAAACCTGAAGTCACCCATTTTGCAGTTGGTGGCTTCCTCGATACCTTCTACTCCTTCTTCAGGAACCCTCTCTGATGTGGATGTGGATCAAGAATCCGGCACTAACCAAATTATTATCAGCTTCGACCCAATCAGTTTCAGAGCCGAAGACTATTTTACCTGCTGTGTGCACTCCACCTCCGAGCCAAGCCGGGCCTTCGGAGTCAGGGGAGGTGGAACTGATGATTGTGGAACCTTCAGAGCCAAGGCCTGTTCCAGTGCCATTGGCTCCGTCAACTCAGACTACTTTAGTACCATTCGAGGAGTCTGGGAGCCGACAATCTCTGTTCGGCTCCAGGGGGGAGAGTTGAACTGATGGGTTCCGACCCTTCTCCTCAGATCATCGGCTTGGATGAGCTCGGCTCCTTCCTCTGGGTCGGCGCCGGGGAGGTTGCCATCTTCTTCGGAACCGGCTGCTTCCTCGCGTCGGAGCAGTGGAGCCTTTGATGCTATGAGGAGGGTTATGTCTTCCAACACTCATATGTCAACAGGGCCTTTCTCCTCCTCCCCTAAAGTGCCGCTTTCTGCCTCTACATCACAGGTTCCTGTAAAGCGTCGAGACCCAGAGCCTCAGGTAGCCCCATTGGGTGACCCATGTTCTACTGAGACCTCACCGGAAGCTACCACTGATGAGGTTCCCAGGAAGAAGCTTTGCAAGAGGAGGCATTTGGACTCCCTACAGGAGTCAATTACATCAGACACCAACTTAGAGGAGTCAGAAGGGTCCACACAGTCCCACTCGGAGGATATCTCCTTTGCTGATATCCTCGAAGTCCTTAAGCAGAGGGGTGACTGGAAGTCCGTTAGCCCTCCTGATGATGAGTCGGTGCTCCTGAAGGCCTTTGGGTCTCAACCCTTCACCTCCTGGGTGACTCCACCCTTTGATGAACTAATGGAGTTGGTTGCTCGAAGAGCATGGGAGTCTCCTGATATTGTGGAACCTGCCCCTCGGAGGCCCAACAAATTTATTACGTCACCCCAAGACAAAATGTTCTTTACCAAGGGAGTGCCATTTGATGCCATGGTGGTGGCGGCCACCAAGAAAGAGATGTCTGAAACCTTTTCTACTGTCAATCCTCCTAATAGAGATTCCAGGACTATGGACAGGTACGGGAAAAGCATCTTTAGTTCAGCGACTTTTGCTATGCAATCCCTCAACTATTTGACACATTGTACCAGTCTTCAAAGAGATCTTCTAAAAGAACTTGGAGATACTCTGCACGGTAGTACAGCTGAAGGTGTCCCTGATAAGGTGACAGCCCAGCTCAATACCCTTAATTCCATAGTTAACTCGTCCATGCGGCTCATTTCTTATGCGGCCGATGGTTCAAGTCGGGCAGCGGGTTCAGCAATAGCTCTTAGGAGACATTCCTGGATGCGCTTATGCTGCTTTGCGGAAGCCTTCAAGTCTTCCTTCATTAATACCCCATTTGATGGCTCGTCCCTTTTCGGGCCTAAAGTCAAGGAGACCCTCACTAGGTGTGAGCAAGATGGAAAGACTCTATCTGCCGTAGGAGTCCGTTTTTCCACCCTACTAGACAGTACCCCAAAGGGCAAAAGGGAGGAAAAATGTGGTTCCGGAAGTCCCAAGGAGCTTTTCAGAAAACACGTAGTGAACCCCCCTCCAGGGGCAGAGGAGGGGGTAATAATGGAAGACGCCACCCAGGTGGCAGAGGGGGTCCACAAAACCAGGGCGACAGGGATCAATTCTTTGGCAAGCTCTGCCAGCGCTCCTGAAAGGAGGCCCGACTGTCCTACTCTGGAGGCAGTCAGAGGTCACTTGTCTTTGTATCCAGATGCCTGGCTAGAAATTACAAAAGATTCTTGGGTACAAAGCATTGTTACCAGAGCTTACGTCATCCCATTTTTAGAACCCCCACCTGTACGAAAGAATATCCCAGACATTCCACCCAGTCTCAGGGATCAAGCAGCCATAGAAATTCAAAAGCTGCAGGAAAAGAGAGTCATCCAGCCAGTCCCAGCAGACCAAATAGGATCCGGAACCTACTCCAGATTCTTTTTATTTCCAAAGAAAACAGGGGACTGGAGGCCCATCTTGGACCTCAGCAGACTCAACACCTTTGTAAAGAAGGAGAAGTTCCGGATGGTCATGCTTCATTCGATTCTTCCATTTCTAGGAATGGGCAGTTGGATGTGCTCTATAGATCTCAACGATGCGTACTATCATATCAAAATGGCCAGACCATCCAGAGATCACGTGCATTTCCGGCTGGGAGCCAGTCACTATCTATCAGTTCTGAGCACTGCCCTTTGGTCTCAGAACAGCCCCCAGAGTGTTTACCAAATGCATGGCTGTGGTTATGGCTCACCTAAGGCATCTAGGATTCCGAGTGTTTCCGTATCTGGATGACTGGCTCATCATCGCCACCTCCAGGCATCAACTAATTCAATCCAGGGATCACACTCTCAATCTGTGCTCTCAGTTAGGAATAACTATAAATTTCGACAAGTCTGCGTTGTCACCATCGCAGCATATCTCCTTTATCAGTGCAGACGTAGACACCACCACCACCATGGTAAAATTGCCACTGGACAGAATAGTCACTCTTCGACAACAGGTATCAGACATTCTGATGAACAAAAGGGTACCAGCATCTCAAGTGTTGAAACTTCTAGGTACTATGGCAGCAACACTCATAGCAGTTCCTCTGGGGCGTGTGCACATGAGAATACTTCAATGGCTACTCTTCACCCAGTGGTCTTACCAACAACTTCCGATGTCATTCTTGATAATGATTACAGATTCATGCAGAAAGGATCTTCAGTGGTGGTTGACCAGCTATCATGTAACAGTAGATCGCCTGTTTGTTCTTCCCCCGCCATCAGCCACAGTGATGTCATTCTTGATAATGATTACAGATTCATGCAGAAAGGATCTTCAGTGGTGGTTGACCAGCCGTCATGTAACAGTAGGTCGCCCGTTTGTTCTTCTCCCGCCATCAGCCACGGTGACCACAGACGCTTGTTTGATATGGTGGGGGGGGGGGCTTTTTCAGGGAAGAACAGCCCAAGGCACATGGTCAGAGACAGAGCCACAGTTGCACATCAGTGTCCTGGAGTTGAGAGCGGTACTTTTGGCATTGCAGTATTTCCACGACTATATACCTCTAGGGACGATTACGATCCAGACCGACAACATGTCTGTGGTCTGGTACATCAACAAGCAAGGGGGAACCAAGTCTTACCCCTTATGTTGAGAGACCCTGAGAGTTTGGCAGTGGGCTGTATCCACCGGGCACTTTCTGATAGCAACGCACATCCCGGGGAAATCCAGTGTGATTGCGGACAAACTGATCAGTGCCATTCTGATGCCGCACGAATGGTCCCTCAAAGACGAGGTTGCAGAGATGATTTTCTGCAGATGGGGCCAGCCTTGCTGCAACCTGTTTGCATCCCCTATGAATGCCAAATGCAGAAGCTACTTTGCCCTGAATTCTCCACCAAGGGACAGCCCAAGGGATTCGCTCATACACGATTGGCCCCTGGGACTCCTATATGCCTTTCCACCATTTCCCCTGATTCCAAAATTCCTGCAGAAAGCCAAAGCCCTGGGGAGGACTGTAATTTTAATAGCCCCATTTTGGCCTTGACAGATTTGGTTCCCTTCCTTTGACTCTACCAACTAGAAGAACCTTGGATTCTGGACCTAGTTCCAGATCTACTGATGCATGTGTCAGGAGCTCTTCATCCTTCTCTTCATTCCCTCAGATTGACAGCTTGGCTGCTCCAATTTCCAACTTAGCCAGGTCACACGATTTCTCCTCTGAGGTACAGCATATCCTTGTATCCTCTCATAAAGCTTCCACCAGAAAGTTGTACGCCAGCAAATGGAAGTGATTTGCTTTTTTGGCTTCGCAAAATAATATTGACCCGTACGTCACCTCAATTGCTATAATTTTGGAATTCCTGACTAAGCTTTTTAATGAAGGTGCTGCTATTTTGAATTTTTATCTCGTATCTAAAAGTTCTAACCTAATGTCTCACAGACTATGTAGGGCCTTCTTAAAAGGTGCCATACATCTTAGACCACCTGTTAGGCAACCTTTTACTCCCTGGAATCTAAATTTTCTGTTATCACAGATAATTCTTCTCCCCTTTGAGCCTGCATCATCCTGCCATTTAAAATTTCTCTCTTGGAAAACTATCTTTTTGGTAGTCATTGCCTCAGCATGTAGTGTGTCCGAACTTCAGGCCCCATCAGACCCCCATATTTGGTGTTTCACCCCGACAGAGTGTCACTGAGGACTAAACCTTCCTTCCTTCAAAAGGTATGTTCGGAAGCTAACCTGAATCAAACTATTGAACTCCCAACTTTCTTCAGTAACCACTTTAACAAGTTGGAGTATATGTTGCATAAACTTGATGTTCACAGGCAATTAAGATTCTATTTGGAGAGAACAAAAGAATTTAGAAAATCAGAACAACTCTTTGTTTCCTCATGCTGACACAAAGAAAGGGGCTACCAGTATCCAAAGTTACTCTTTCCAAATGGTTAACTGATTGCATAAAATTCACATATTCCTCAGTGGATCAACCATTAGAACATAGCATGAAAGCGCATTCCACTAGGGCTGTTTCTATTTCCTCAGCTTATGCGGCTGGGCTGCCTTTGGACACTATATGTGCAGCTGCCACTTGGTCTAAGCCACATACCTTCATCATGCATTACAAAGTAGATAGGGCCTCCAGGGACAGGGCTTCCTTTGGTTCCACTCTCCTCAGGAATATACTTCCGTGAGCCACCCAGGATTAGTGTGCTTGGGACACTACCCATGTGTAAGAATGAATGGCAAGATTGAACAACTTCACATAAAGAAGTTATGTACTTACCATAATGTTCCATGTGAGTTGTTCATCTCGCCTTCATTCTTACATTCCCACCCGCCTTCCCCCTCCAGGCTTTTCAAAGAATGAGTAAGACTTTGCGGTCTGGTGGGTTTTGTTCTAGGATTTTTTTACTCCAGCTGGAGTACCATTTATGTGCTATCATATTATACATGCTGGGATCAGCAAACTAGATCTGAGATGAGACAGAGAGCATCATGGGATAGGGTCTTGGCCTCGAGCTACTCTAAAACCTTGAACTTGTGAAAGCGGCCGACTTGGAGCTGATGGATTGGCTCTGAACCCATGTGTAAGAATGAAGGCGAGATGAACAACTCACATGGAACATTATGGTAAGTACATAACTTCTTTTTTCACAGTTTATCAACAAGTCTGTGACTGTTAATAAACAAATTCCAATTTTTCCCGGTATTCATCAAATGGTTCCATGGTCAACACTGTAAGTTATAACCAGGGCTTTATTATACTACTTTGTAGCCAATGCCCTTACATCATCCTGATTTTAATCCCACCATCCCTAATAAGAGGAAAGTATATACCACTTCTTCTCTTACCATGAACTTTATCAAAGATAGGTTCAATGAAGTCCCTTTGGTATCCCTTCCTAATAAACATATCCACCGTCTTATTGCATTGTAATAAAATGACTCATAATTGGACATCATCCTTGTAAGTCATACTAATTGGCCTTTGACAATAGCTTTTTCTGATATATAGCATGATAACTTCTAAAATATAAAATAGAATTGGAATAGGTTGGTTTATGGTAAATGGTGGAATTAAACCTATTATTAATTGGGTCCTTACTGATTCCTATATCCAAATAATTAACTCAGTCATTATTAATGTCATAAGTACATTTATAAAATTCTGTAATTGAATTGAGATAGCCCAAGAAGTTGTGTAGTTTCTAAATACTATCATTCCACAAAATATAGATGTTGTTCAAAAATCTGAAATAAAAACAGGACTGTGCATAGTTACTACTAAATGATTACTTTATCTCCCACTGAATTATGACAGTATTAGGAAATAAATGGGCACACGCTACCCCCATAGCAATCCCTGTCCATTGATGGAAAAATAAGCCTTCAAAGTAAGTATGCTTATTACTGAGTGCCATCTCCTTATAAATTCATACATTTATATCTGATTGAGTACCAAACCCCATTTCCACTAGGATCTCACAAAAACACTCAAGCCCTGTATCATGGGGGATGACTGTAAAGAGAAACATCAATAGTGACAAACATTATATTATTATTTCAGTATTCCATTTCTTTACACTTTGTCAGTATATCCCAAGAATCCTTAAGTAAGTAGGCATAATCTGCTAAAACATTCTTAAGTTTAAGGTCAATATACTTGACTAAGGGGTGTGTTTTAGATTTACCAGCATTAACAATTGGGGAGAGAGGGAAGTCCACTAGTCTTTTGTGAATTTTGGGGATACCAAAAAGTATGAAATAATTCGGTAATCGACCCGTAACAAATTAAAGGTATCCACTGAAATATGCCCTGCATAACCAGGTCTTATAAAACAGAATGAATTGTACTATAAGCTATATTGACCTGATTTTTAGAAACCTCCTCATAAGCAACATCATTTAAAAGTGCATTCAGCCTATTCACATAGTCGATTTTATTCATGACAAAAAGTCCACCCCCTTTATTAGTTTTCATAATTCTAATATCATGATTATGGGAAAGATCATTCAAAATATTAGTCAGAAGTGGTCAAAGTAAATCAAGGGTTCAAAGGCTTCATTTGTGTAGCACTTCTGATATCAAATTCACATCATTTTTCAAACATCTGTATTGTGGGTTGCAATGCAGGATTAAACAGACTGTTGTGATTGCTTTTACTAGAGCTAGAAAAATGCCATCATTAAAAATCAAACTAAAATTGAGCTTACTAGTATAAAGTTTAAAATCAGTAAGTACATTGGTAATCAAGTCCTAATCTTTTTTTGTGCCAGTGAGTGGGGTCTCCCCCACCCCCCTTGATAATTGTGGTTGTGGGGCTTGTACCACTGGTTCCATTGCTCTACTCTTGGTGATGTTCACCCCCCTGTGCTTGTCCCTTATCTGTTCCAATCTGCGAAATGGGGGGTATTCTAAAGGGATACTTGACCATTCTCAAGATGTATAGAATTGGAAGAATCAGTGTTGTTGTCCTCCCTAAAATTATTGTGGCTATTAGTATTCAGACTGGAACCACCAGAAACTGGAACCAGTTATGCCTTATGGAGTTGATAGCCAACTTTATCTCTGTTGAATTTTCTTTCTTTCCTTTCCCTTACATCATCACAAGTTTTGTCAATTTGATTAAAAATATTACTATATTTGGCTGCATGTTGAGGGAACAATAAGCCACAGGTAAAAAATGAATCAGTACTAGTAATAACAAGCACTAACCTTTCCTTTTCCAAGGTGTTATGTTTAAGAAACAATTCCAATGATTCGATACCTTGACGGTCAAATAACATAAGCAGCTCCTTTTTTAAAACATCTTTATTGAATTACCACTTGTAACATAGGCAAATTTACATTTATATAAAAGTAATCAAACTGCATTAACAAGTTCACGTTTACCATTATTATGCTTCACATATATTGCTATATATCATATAATCTAAGCAATATTACATAAATGATTCAATTCCTGTCCGTTTTTAAACAAGAAACATCTTTATTAAACCATCACTTACGACATAGGCAATCATACATCTATATAAATTAAAACAAACCACACTGACGAAATCCTAGTTGCAAACATTTTATATCATAAACCACACTGCCACACTCCCATTTGTAAACATGATACATCACTTATAATCTACCCGATCATTTTCAAACATTACATAGCTCATTTAAGTCCTGCCTTCTTTTAAACCTCATTCCTCCCCTGTATGTATTGTTCCCACATTTCCCATTTTTTTCCTATGTAGTTTGCTTCTACCCTTTTCTAAAGATCTTAATTCCAGTTGTTTTATCTCTGTTACTGTAGTCACTACTTCTAATATAGTTGCTTTAGATTTTGATTTTGATTTTCTAGTAATTGCTTTTTTGGCAGCTACTATAATTAGACACAGCAAGGCCGTACCATGTCTAGGCAATTCAGATTCTGTATCATAGCTCAGAAAAATCATCTCCATCATCACATCAATCTGCCCACCCACATCTCTGAGAGTGCATCCTGCAGGGAATCCTTAAAGTTCTCCAACTTACCAAACTCCCAGAAAATATGTTCCCAATTAACTCTTTCTTCCTCATCACACCTCCGACTTTTGCTGTCTACTTGAAGAAAAATTATTTGGAGCCTACTTGGGGTATAAAATATCTATGTAAATATTTCCAAGCAAAAATCTTAAATCTTCTAGATTTTGTTGCATATTTGGGAGGCATACATATATCCTCCCATTGTTTCTTTCTGAATTGCTTATCCAGTCTCTCTTCCCAATCCTTTCTAATCTCCTCTTATTGATTCTTATAGTTATCATGCAGTATTTTATATGCTCTAATAATTATTCCTTTTTTAATGGCAGCTTCTGTTCTAGATTCTACTCAAAAGTCTACCAGTGCTGGTCTTTCATTTATGACCCCCCCATATCTTTCTCTTTGCCTGTACTCTGCTATCAATCTCTGATAGGGAAGGCAGTCTCTAACCTGCAGTCCAGATAGATTCTTGACGCCTTCTCATTGTATCATCTTTTTATCTCTCTGATTATTTGCTCCCAATACCTTAGTTACTTTGCCAGTTTTCTGCAGTAAATTCCAGCCCCCTCTTGCCTAGTCTCTATATCCCTAATTGCTGCCATCCCTATTGACAGAATCTCCTTTCTCCATTCCTGTGTTAATGTCAGCAGCTCCTTATGAAAATCAGAACCGTTGTCAAAGCATGAAGGATATTTCCTTCAGAACCCTCTTGACTTTAATGCACTCACAGAAACATTCAATGTGAAGTTGTTAAATTTCGCTGTTTATTCTCACTGATGGATTCGGAGCCGATCCTCGACTCTGACACGGCCTATAGCAAAGCTCAAGGTTTGCCAGTAGCTCGAGACCAAGCCCCTTATCCCATGATGCACTGCTGGAATTACCTCAGATCTAGTTTGCCGCGGCATAGATCTCGGTGTTCCAGATAGCTGGGACCATTATTAATCGATAGATTCTTCTATTTGCAAGTTTAAAAACTGTTTTTCTTCACTTCTTGATAGGATAATATATATATATATATATATATATATATATATATATATATATATATATATATATAAAATCTCTAGAGTTTTAGACTTAGACTTAGTTTTAGATTAGTGCCTTGTGTTGGCTTCTGTTTTTCTATAGTGTTGGGCCTAAGAGTTGGCCTTGTATTTAACATTAGGTGTACTTTGGTAGATAATTCTAAGTGTGTTGTTTAATTCTTTAAAATTGTTAATCTGATATAGAAATGTCTGATGAGAAAGAGAAGCCTCATCCAAAATCTGGCTTCAAGAAATGTCCGGATTGTGGACAAAAAATGTCTGTCACTGACGGGCATGTTCAGTGTGTTTATTGTCTGGGGGCTAAACACCTCCAAGACTCTTGCAGTATATAGGTTCATAGGTTGGTACTGGGCTATCTGCCCGAAGGCATATATTAGCCCAGCCACGTTGTGCGGTATTCACCGCCCCTTTAGTAGTTCCCTAGACCCTTGTACTAGCAGCTAGTACCCTTGGCCCCTATCTAGTAGTGCTGTTGGTGTGATCCCCGGTGTGAACTTTCTGTTACCCATCCACTCATCAAGGTTCCTCTTGAAGAGTGATAGTGAGGGGCTCTGTCTTATGTAGATGGGGACCCTGTTCCATAGTAAGGAAAGTCTCTGTGAAGGGAATCTATCCCTCCAGCATGTTCTATTCATTGTTGTGTTGAGGTTTATATCCCTAGAGCGTGTAGCTCGAGTAGATTTGGTTTTGCTAAGATGGAGCATATGTCACTCCTTTTCCTCCAGGGTACTTTTGGAGAGAAGGAGAAAATTAGTAGACAGGGGTTTACTTCAGCACCCTTTCTCCGAAGTGCTGGGTGCTATTAGATCCTCAAAATCTTTCAAATGGAGGATGTAGGGTCATCAGTTCCAATGTCCTCGGAACTGAGTGCCCCTTCTGTTCGGAGCCAGCTCACAGGTTTGGAGCCGGTCTCTGAGATTCCTTCATCTTCTCTGCTCCAGTCAGCAACTTCAGTGCACTCCACAAAGTCTTCTGTCAGCCTCTTAGCTATGGATATGGACTGGCTAGTGCAGAAGCTTCTATGGGCACCAGGCCTTGCTAAATTGTTGTGGGCTCTGACGAAGGCGTCAGAGCCGAAGACTATTAACCCGGACTTGACTACTCCTTCTCCAAGCCGTACTGGACTTTCGGAGCCGAAGGAGCCTGACATGATAGTTGTTGAGCCTGTGGAGCTGAGACCTGCACCGGTGTTATCGGCTCCATCTACTCGGATGTCCTCGGCACCGGCCAGGGACTCTAGGAGCTGACACTCTCCTGTCGGGTCCGGGGAGGATAGTCGTACCGATTTGCCAGTGCCGACTCTTCCTCTCGAGGCTTCGGCTTGGATGAGCTTGGCTCCTACCTTGGGCTCGGAGCCCATGGCCTCGGTGCGGGTGGATCGGACGGTCCCTTCGGAGCCGTCTACCCCTTCTCGTCAGAGCCATGGTGCGTTCGATGCCATAAGGAGAGTCCTGTCTCCCAAGACATCATCAGCATCAGGTCTGGCTTCCTCCTCCCCTCAAGTGCCTCTGTCCACTCCTGCTTCTACCGGTCCACCCAAGCGTAGAGACCTTGAGCCTCAAGTAGCCCCACAGGGTGCCCCCTGCTCTTCTGAGACCTCCCTAGATCCCCCCACTGAGGAGGTACCCAGGAAGAGACTGTGCAAGAGGAGGCACTTGGACTCCCCACAGGAGTCTTTGACATCCGACACTGACTTGGATGAGTCAGAAGGGTCCCCTCGACCCCCCTCTGAGGATATCTCCTGTGTGGAGATATTAGAGATCCTTAATCAGAGGGGCAGTTGGCAGTCCAAAAGCCCTACTGAAGATGAGTCAGTGCTCTTGAAGGCTTTCAGGTCTCAACCCTCCAATTCTTTGGTGTCTCTGCCTTACGATGAGCTCATGGAGCTGATCTCTCATAAGGCGTGGGAGTCTCCGGAGGCCATGGAACCTGTCTCTCCGAAGCCAAATAAGTTCATCTCTACCCCAGTAGACAAAGCGTTTTTGACTAAGGGAGTGCCTGTTGATGCCATGGTGATGGCTGCAGCCACCAAAAATGAAACATCTGAGACGTCCTCATCTATCCATCCTCCTAACAGAGATTCTAGGATCATGGATAGATAATTGAAGTGCTTGTTTAGTTCAGCGACTTTTTCCCTTTGATCACTGAACTGTTTAACCCATTTTACAAGACTACAAAGAGATCTGAAAGAGCTAGGAGATACTCTCCAGGGTACGGTAGCTGCAGGGGTTGCCAACAAAGTTAACACACAGCTCGCTACCCTAAACTCGATTGTGAACTCATCCATGCGCCTCATATCTTATGCAGCTGATGGTTCGAGTAGAGCCGCTAGTTCAGGCATTGCTCTGTATAGACAAGCCTTGATCCATCTCTGTTTCTTTGCGGAGCCTTTCAAGTCTTCCTTTATCAACACCCCATTTGATGGCTCATCCCTGTTTGGGCTCAAAGTAAAGGGAACTCTAACCAGGTGTGAGCAGGAAGGCAAGACTCTATCTGCCATTGGAGTCTGTTTTTCTACCTCTACTCGACCCTATCCCAAGGGTCCTAAGGGCGGAAAAATGTGGTTCTAAAAAGCACAGGGAGCCTTTCCGGACACACGTGGAGAAACCCGCTCTAGAGGCAGAGGAGGGGGTTATAATGGAAGAAGCTGCTCGCGTGGCAGGGAGGTCCACAACAGCAGGGGGACAGAGGCCTTTTCCCTGGTCAGCCCTACCAGCGCTCCTGAAAGGAGACCTGTCTGGCTCTGGAGGCAGTCGGGGGTCACTTATCTTTGTACCCAGAAGCCTGGCTAAACATAACGTCCGATACCTGGGTACAAAGCATCATTTCCAGAGGGTATTTAATACCGTTCTCTTCCCCTCCCACTCCTGTAAACAGAATCCTGGGTGTTCCACCCAGTCTCAGGGAACAAGCAACTGTAGAGGTCTGCAAGTTGCTAGGAAAAAAGAGTCATCCAGCCAGTCCCAGCAGACCAAGTTGGATTCGGAACTTACTCAAGATTCTTTTTGGTTCCAAAGAAAACAGGGGACTGGAGACCTATCTTGGACCTCAGCAGACTCAACCAATTTGTAAAAAAAGAGAAGTTCCGAATGGTCATGCTTCAGGCCATTCTTCCCTTTCTAGGGAAAGGCGATTGGATGTGCTCCATAGATCTCAAGGCTGCATACTACCACATAAAGATGTACAGATGCTTCAGAGATCACCTGCATTTCCAGCTGGGAGCCAATCACTACCAGTTTCGAGCCCTGCCCTTTGGTCTCACTACAGCCCCCAGAATGTTCACCAAATGCATGGCAGTGGTCATGGCTCACCTGAGGTGTCTAGGATTCCAGGTGTTTCCATATCTAGACGATTGGCTCCTCACCGCTACCGCCAGGCATCAATTGATTCAGGCAATACAATTTACTCTGACACCATTTAGGTATTACAGTCAACTTCAAAAAATCTGCCTTTTCGCCATCGCAGCATACCGTCTTTATAGGTGCAGAGTTAGATACCTCAACCACCACTCTGTCTTCCAGTCGAAAGGGTCTCACTTCTTCGCCAACACGTCAACTCATTGGTGTCAAAGAACAGCGCTACAGCCGCAGAGGTCTTGAAGGTACTAGGTTTGATGGCAGCAGCAATTCTAGCCATTCCACTTGCAAGGATGCATATGCAAATTCTTCACTGGCTCCTGTTTGCATAATGGTCTTACCAGAAGTTACCAATGAACCATATGATTCTCATCACAAATTCTTGCAAGAGAGACCTTCGGTGGTGGTTGACATCTCTTCATGTCACGATAGGAAGACCCTTTGTGCCCCCCCCAGTAGCCACTGTGACCACGGACGCTTCCCTGATAGGGTGGGGGGGCATTTTCAGGGAAAAACTGCCCAAGGCACATGGACGGATCAAGAGTCACATCTGCATATAAATGTTCTGAAGTTGAGAGCAGTACTTCTGGCGTTGCAGTACTTTCAGGACTCTCTTCCTCTAAGAACAATTGCAATTCAGACAGACAACATGTCAGTGGTCTGGTACTTGAACAAACAGGGTGGCACCAAGTCTTACCCCCTTTGTCGAGAAGCCCTCAGGGTATGGCAATGGGCTGTGTCATCCCAGTGTTTTCTGTTAGCAATGCACATCCCGGGGAAATCCAACATGATAGCGGACAATTTGAGCAGGGCGATTCTGTTGCCTCACGAGTGGTCTCTCAACGAACACGTTGCGGACTTGATTTTCCACAAATGGGGCCAGCCTTGCTGTGACCTCTTTGCCAGTCACATCAATACCAAATGTAGAAGCTACTTTGCCCTGATACCACCTCCGGGACATCCCCCGAGAGATGCACTCGTACACGATTGGCCTCCGGGTCTTCTATATGCATTCCCACCTATTCCATTGATACCCAGGTTTTTACAGAAAGCAAAATCACTGGGGAAGGACTGTTATCCTCATAGCCCCCATTGGCCTCGACAGATTTGGTTCCCTTTCTTTCACCATCATCTGCTTGGAGGATCCATGGATCCTGGACCCAGTTCCAGACCTCCTGACACACCCGTCAGGGGACCTCCATCCTTCATTGCAGTCTCTAAAGCTGACTGCTTGGCTGATCCACTTCCCCAAATAGCCAGGCTTCATTCACTCTCAGATGACACAAAAATTCTATTGTCTTCTCATAAGCCATCCACCAGAAAACTATATCTCAGTAAGTGGAAAAGGTTCTCAGTTTAGGCCAGTATACAAAAAAATTGACCCTTTCCGAGCTCCTCTGTCATCCATTTTAGAGTTTTTGACAATGATTTTCAAGGAAGGAGCAGCAGCTGCCACAGTTTGGGTTCAGTTAGCCGCCATATCAAATTTCCACCTTGGATTCGATGAGTTAAATGTTATGGCCCATAAGTTATCTAAGGTTTTTCTTCAAGGTGTTTTTCACATGAGACCTCCTGTCAAAATCCCTTATTCTCCCTGGAATTTGAATTTTATGCTGTCTCAAATAATTATTCCCTCCTTCGAACCAGCATCATCTTGTGATCTCAAATTTTTGTCCAGGAAAACTATTTTTCTAGTGGCCATTACTTCTGCCCGCAGAGTCTCAGAACTTCAAGCATTATCTATCAGACCTCCTTACATGATTTTCCATGCTGATAGAGTATCTGTCAGAACAAACTCCTCCTTTTTGCCTAAAGTCTGTTCCGAGTCCAATATCAATCAGGTCATTGAGTTGCGAGTCTTTTTTCCCAACCATTCCAACAAACTGGAATACATGCTGCACAAACTTGACGTACATAGACAGCTCAGATTTTATCTTGATAGAACTAAGGATATTAGAAAATCAGATCAACTTTTCGTATCCTTTTCGGAGGCCAGAAAAGGTAGACCAGTGGCTAAGACAATCCTTTCAAAATGGTTATCGAATTACATCTCATTTGTTCATGCAAATGCTAACATAACTTTGCCACACAAAGCAAAAGCTCATTCAACCAGAGCCGTTTCTATGTCTTCTGCTTTTCAAGCTAAATTGCCCCTTGATAACATTTGTACTGCAGCCACTTGGTCTAAGCCTCATACCTTTATCACTCATTACAAAGTAGATAAGGCTTCCAGGGACAGGTCTTCTTTTGGTTCCACGGTCCTGAAAAATGTACTCCCGTGAGCCACCCAGGATCGTGGGTGCTAGGGACGCTACCCATCAGTGAGAATAAATGGCGAGATTTAACAACTTAACATAAAGAAGTTATGTACTCACCATAATGTTCCATGCGAGTTGTTTATCTCGCCTTTAATCTCATGTCCCTCCCTCCATTCCACTCCTGGCTGACAGTTGACCTAGAGGCTAGTATCATCGTGGTTGTTCAATACTACTTCTTCCTTCTTGGGCAGTGCTCCCCTTACAGGGATATATATACACGCAGCAAACAAGATCTGAAGTAATTCCAGCAGTGCATCATGGGATAAGGGGCTTGGTCTCGAGCTACTGGCAAACCTTGAGCTTTGCTATAGGCCGTGTGGGAGCCGAGGATCGGCTCCGAAACCATCAGTGAGAATAAAGGCGAGATAAACAATTTACATGGAATGTTATGGTGAGTACGTAACTTCTTTTTTTCCAGTCATATTTTCCTTTACTTCAGAAGTATAGTGTAGTAGTAATATAATATATTTGAAAATATAGGTTCTGTAGTGTTCAGTAGTGTAGTAGTTATCATGTCTAGTTCACATACAGAAGGTCCTGGGTCCGATCTACAGTGGAAACATTATATGTACACAGTGGTGCGTTGAATAGCGTTGTTGCCTCATAACAAGAGGTTCTTCAGTTCGATCCTAGGCTGGGGTGCCTTCTATGTGGAGTCTGTATGTCCTCTTTGTGTTCCCGTAGGTTTCCTCTGGGTGCTCCAGGTGCTTCCCACATTGCAAAGACATGCAGTAGGTGGATTGGACAATCTAAATTAACCATATGTGTGAGTGTGCATGCAATTGTGTGGTATGGTAGAACAGCCGCATTAGGACTAGCCATCCAGCGGTTTGAACCTTGGCTTAGATAATTATCACTTTTGAGGTGACACCTTGACCCCACGTGCAAGAAACAGGAAAGAGAGATTGCGGACTTGTGGACAAATGTATAGATCTTCCTGTACTTGAGAAGCTTCTTGTCAAATTCATTCATCTGGACTGCTAAACTATCATTGGAGGTACATGATCATTGATTAAACCATTATAATGATTTTTTTTGCCAAACTGTTAATTTAACAGTTTGGCAATTGCAATTTACAATTATCTACCTACACTAATTCAGCATACTTAGAGTTGGAACCAAAGTGACATATGCAACTTCTACCCACCCATGAAAATTCTTGCTGTAAACATGTCTCAGTACATTTCCTCTTCCATGTTTGCAAACAAAATTTAAAAAGGTTTTATTTATAAATGGGTGTGAAACGAAATTTTATTTTTGAATCAAAAAGTGTTCACTAGCATAAAGATGCATGAAAGCACTTTTTTATACAAAAACAAAAGGTTGTTTTGCGCTACTGGACATGATCTTTTACTATTTTATATGAGCCATCTGCCACAGGGGTGTAGCTAGAAAATTCTGTTTTGTACTGTTAGACTTTTAATTTTCTCTCCAAACCCATTTGGCATTTAGAAAGATTGACAGATCTGCTCAGAATGTTGCTGCAAGTACTTAAAATGTATGTGTTATTTTCATCTGTTCCCTCTGTTAGATATACTGTTTTGCAAGCTAAGCACCTGTTGTGTGATACCGTAATTTAGACAGTTGTAGACATATTATGACCTGAAAAGGTTATACTTTTGATTTGCTGTATCAGTATCAATTTTATTTTCTTGTATGTATTTTGTGTATAATTTGGATAAAGTCATGTCAGTGCCAATATGCATAATACTATGGTATTTGTTTAAAAAATTATTTTAATATCGCAAAGAATTCTGCTTTAATAACATCATTATGTTACAGTTATACATATATCTGTATAAACAGGGAGACCAGTTTTGTAAGAATGTTCAAACACCAGCAGCATTGATGTAAGGCATGTGTCAACTTTTATTTAATTTATTGTGTAAAAACTACTATACAGTCTGGTTTATAAATTGTGTAAAATCACAGCAATGCAAATTAAAGATATATTTTATAATACAGACTTCTACTCAGCTTGATATGCATCCTATTATATTTATTTAAAAATCTATTTTGATATTATGAATCCTGCTTGAAAGTCAAAAAGATAATGGGCCGAATTCACGAAGGCTTGCACGGAGTCTAAGAGTAGTGTAAGACTCCATGCAGCCTTCGCGATCCAGGAACAGCCCAAAGTCCGTGTAAGAGACAAGCTAAAACGGCTCTTACACGGAGTGGGCGTGGATAAGCAAATCACCTTACTTGCAGCCGAATAGCATGCAAATGAGGATGATTAGTGATCCAGGAAGCCCAGAACAGTCCGTGTAAGAGTCGTTTTAGCTGCAGAAATGTACTCAGTTGACAACTGAGTACGTTTCTGCAAAAACTGTAATGGAGCCATGTCAGCTCCAAATAAAGGGTGCATATGTGTCAGGCAGCATGCCAATGGCCAAATATGTGGCCATTGACAAAGTAACCTGATGCAAATATATAAAAAATATATATATTTTTTTCGGCAATTGCCGATGTTTAAACCCAGCGCAGCCCTGCGCAAACGGGCTGCGCTGTATAAAACATAAAAACGAAGGTTTTAAACCTACAAATGTAGGTTTTATGCAATACAGGGACCAGCAGACCAAAACCAACATGGCCACCGTGTAGTGGTTGCTAAGGGGGAAAGCTGAGTCTAAGACATGTAACTAAGCATTAGTAGGCAGTCTGATGCAAATGAGTGTAAGGATACTGAATTCCACTGTCACATAGCAAATGAGCACAGTCTGAGTAGTGTAAGAGCTACAGAAGGGGGAGGAACGGTGTAGGAGATAGGTGACATCACAGGGGGGAATGGTAGAAAGAAATGCAGTTCATTGGAGGTCAGAGTTACATGACAGATGTTACATGACAGATGTCAAACAGATATCATGGAAAGAGGTGTGCCACTAACTAAGCATGAGAAAGTCAAGAAATGGAAGGTGTACACTGTTGCCTACACCAAAGTTTCTTGCTGGATGTGTATGCGCACGTGTGCGTGCCATGAAGCGCGAGTAAGGCAGTGTGTGCGCGTGTAAGACAGACTGAGCATCTGGGTGCATGTTGGGAGATGTTTAACACTGTTTGCGTGGGCGTGCACGCATTTTAATCCGAATAAGCAGATTCTGAACTGTGTAAGTATGTGTGCGTGTAAGCCACTGTGAGCGTGTTTCTGCTGGTTTACACACGGCTCCACCCTGAGGAAACAGAAAGGAAAAAGGAAGCAACAGATTTAGTAGGAAGCTAGCAGGGAATACTGCTGGAGCTAGCAGGTGAAAACAATTAGATGCAGGCAATTACACAGGCAGAATAGTAGCCCAGCCCAGCACTTAAAACTCTGCAAACAGCAGTGCAGGATGTTTGTCTCAAGAGACACTGCAAGACAGGAGTTAAGTTATCAGAAGTGAAAACTGAAAAAGCTGAACTCAGAGCAGAAATGTTAGGGGCTGCCATAGCTGTCATAATGAGACATAGGCGACTTGCTGAGGGTGGTGACAATGCAGATGGTGCCATACAACCCTCAGTGAGGAGACGGAGAAGAGTGTACAGGCCCAGGGTCACCTACCACGGGTTACATGAGATGGAGATAGTAGAGCGCTATAGAGTGGACAGAGACCACCTGCAGCAAATAGTGGAGCTGTGCAGGCCACGCCTCACACACAGAACCAACAGAGGGGAACCCATCCCAGTGGAAACCAAGGTATGTGTTGGCCTACGAATACTAGCAACAGGTACCTTCCAGAGACCAACTGGTGATATGATGGGGATATCACAGGCATCAGCCTCCAGGGTACTGCACTAGTTCCTGGATGCCATGTCAGCACATGTCGGTGATCATGTATATTTCCCCAATGCCCGTGAGGTATTGGCCAGCAATATGCGTCTCTTCCAGCAAATAGCGGAATACCCTGAGGTAGTGGGTGCAATAGACTGCATGCACATACGCATCAAAGCACCAGCTGGTGAGCGGTGTAGGGCATACATCAACTGCAAGGGCTTCCCCTCCATTAACTGCCAGGTCGTGTGTGATGCCCAGGGCATAATAATGAATGTGTGTGCTGGCTGTCCTGGGAGCTACCATGATTCCCACATCTGACATTTGACGCAGCTGTACCAGACATTTGCCAATGGGGACATCCCACATGGACACCTAGTGGGGGATGCAGGTTATGCACTGGAGCCGTGGCTGATGACACCCATCAGAAACGCACACACACCTGAACAGGAACGCCATAATGAGGCACACGCACAAACACGTAATGTAATAGAGCATGTGTTTGGGCTGCTCAAGTCACGGTTCCGGTGTCTGGACACATCTGGTGGAGCCTTGCAGTACACACCAACTACATGTACCCAAATTGTCATGTGCTATGCTACATAATATGATCTTGTGAAAACAGCTGCAGCAGGACCAGCATAGGGCCGGGCCAAACAGCCCCCCACCATTGCCAAGGCCATCACAGGCAGAGCGTGACTCGGAGGAGGAACAACCTGAGCCTGCCCCAGTAGGCAGAAGGAGGCGTGCCCAGTATGCCCTGGCCTTGGCAAAGAGGCAACGCATAGCACATACACTGGCTCAGTAGGAACCCTGGGAATGATACCCCTCTCTGACTCACTCATATAGTAACAGGGATGCCTAACATGACACAACCTGCTCTCAAACATGTACAGGGAAGTGTAATATGCATCCGACAGAGGCAGCCCTGCAGCACCACCTGAGGCATGAATGCTATGTGTTAAGTAATGTAACACCATGTACTATATGCACACCTGAGGACCCTGACTAACATCCTACCCTCACCAAGCATCATGCCACAACATGACAATGAGATGATCAAGTGCAATAATTGACGGAAGTATCGCAGTTAGTCAAAAGGGATCCAATGTGTGCCAGTCTGGGATGACATGCTGAGCATGACATGATGCACCACCTGCTAGGACTGGCATGCACCTATCAGTGCAGGCTGTATGGATACTGGCAAAGGCTGTTGTTACCCACAGTGTGCCCTGAATAGGTAAGGCTCAAAACACAAACCTATCTCCATAGGTATCAGAAGGGATAAGAGTAAGATAAGGGATAAGTTGAAACGGCAAGATGCATGCAGTCTAAACTCACCCAGCATGGAGAATGGTGATATCTACGCTGTAACAGAAAACTGAACCAAGGCTCACAACAGCACCCTAACACTACCAGGTTACACCTCATACTGTGCTGTACAGCCTCAAAACATGGAACAAGCTACAAAAGGAGGGTGACTAGCAAGAATTGTCAAGGATAACCACAGCCCCATGTTGGTACCATAAAAAAGCAGCATGGACTAGCCATGGTCAAGTAACAGTGGCTAAAACTGCCCCCCAGTTTATAGCCTGCTACAGACTACTGTCCCAACACCAGGAACTGCACCTGGCCTATGCTGGAATACATGAATATATCAAGTCCTCCAAACCACATTATATTGGGTGACTGAAAATACCCAGACATAGACTGGGAGCATTATACTATCTCCAACAGTGTAGGAAAAAAGTTCATAGAATCCATAAACCAAAAGGCCCAGGAACAACGTACCACTCCCACAAGAGGGGTAAGCATACTGGATGTGATAATCAGCAACATGGGTACTGGATGGCAAGACGAGAAGTGTATTGCTCACTGGTAAAACCAGACCATAGAGTAATCACACTGGATATACAAATCCTGACCACAGTCCCTGGCAAGAAAACCACAGTGGAAAACCTGTGTAAAGCAATATTTGCACTCCTCCAAACTGATGTGGAATCCATTAAAGGTCCTGTGCAGGTGCAAAATATGGGCCACACCTCAGAACCTGTAATACAGCCATTCCATGAACACTGCCAGGAATGCTTGGATTATGCAATCCTAAATTAAAACAAGACACAATGCCATACACGCAGGAATCTGGCATGGCGGACACCAGCCATAACCAAACCATGCAAGAGAATGAGGAAGCTACTACATGATAGAGCAAACATAAACAATGAAGTAATCACTGATCAGTAGTATGGCAATAAAATCTGTCCACACATACAATCCACTAAGGCCAGCCACAACAAGTTGAATCTGTGAATCCTGAGGCAATGTTACACCTGCCCCAAGTACACAGACAACCCCCAACTCCACCCAAGAAATACAAATATATGTGAGAGATGCAACCAGCTATCCAAACTGGAGTCTGAGCTCCCTCAACTCAGTACTCCCAAAACTAGTCAGGAGGAGAAGGTAACCACACACACCACAAACACAGTCCCACATAGACCTATCACAACTGCAAACCAAACACATAAACACAGAAAAACATTCCCGGAGGCACAAATTACAAACACAGCACACCAACATAGGCCTCTAAAGCAGACACCCAATCAAACAACCTCCAAACATAGCACATGCAACACATAGTACACAAAGCTGGTGTGCCAAACAGTCACAGGCCAGAAGAAGAAACAACATGCCTGATACAGTTGTAATAGGTGACTCCATAGTCAGACACACTGCTGTCCTGCACACCAGACTGAACAAGGGAAAGGGTACATTAAGCTGCCTGTAAGCTGCCACAATACGCCACATAACAGAAGTATGCAGGTCACTCCAAAGCAAGTAGAAATATGATGCAGTCATAGTCCATGCTGGTGTGAATGACCTGAGATGTACCTCCCTAGACTACATGAAAAGAGACATAGATGAGCTCTCTGATTATGTAGTCCAGGCCGGTATGACACTCACCGTTTGCAGCATCCTACCCTTACCAAGAATAATGCCACAGTACAAACACGGAATGATCAGTCATAGCAAGTGGCACACTTACTGGTGTCATTCCAAGGGGATCCAATGTCTGTCTGCTTGGGATGTCATGCTTGACAAGCCACGCAGCTGTTCTTGGGATGGCTTGCACCTGTTACCCCCGGGCGTCTGGATATTGGATAAGGCCTTTGCCACCTCCATAGAGCCTTTTGTAGGCAAGGCTGAAAAGACTGACCCACCACTCTAGAAAACATAAGTGGAAAGAAACATAAGGGTAATGCTGACCAATGCCAGATGTGTAAACCCCAATATGCATGCTCCCAAGGCCATCCCCAGTATGGAGAACATCGATGTTTGTGCAGTGACAGAAACCTGCTGCAAGCCTCCTGACAGCACACCAGCACTACCAGGTTATACCACGTATCATGTGTCATGGCCCCAAAACCTGGAACAAAACATAAAAGGAGGGTGAGTATCCATATTCAGCACAGACACCCATACGTCCAGGTAACTGACAATGCATAAGGCATTGCACTCCACCCATGTGCAACTAACTGTAGGCAAGACTGCTGTACAGTCTGTAGCATGCTACAGACCACACACTCACACACAGGAACCCCACCAGCCGTCCTGAAGACACTGGACAGTATGAATGTCCCACCAAATACCAAACAAGGTACCACAAATTACCACATAGGTGGTAAACCATTATGTATGGAAGGAGTAACCAGGGACCTAGGAACACAAGTGAACAGTAACCTGTTATGTGACACCCACATTGCCAATGTGGCTAGGAAGACTGTCTACATTTGACACCGTATCAGGAAAGGATTCACATCTACGTCAACAGAGGTCATTGTGCCCCTATACTGTTCTCTAATCACACCCATAATCTAGTACAATGCCTCATATGGGATGTACCTTACCTGACACCTGCAGCAGTTAGAAAGACCTCAAAGGTACCTCACCAAGAGGATAAAGGGTCTCAAATATATGTCATATGCTGCCTGGCTGTAGACACCCCAGCTGAATGCAGTCACATACTGCCTACAAAGAGGCATTGCATGCCTGTTGTAGAAGGCCATGCCCAACACAGGAGTAATGGACATGCTCCACCCCAGAAAACTCAAATCCATCGGAGCTGTGAGAGTGAGAGATGTCAACCTCAACAAATAATGAAATAGGATGTGCTGGTGGGACAGATACATAATCCAGAGGCTCCCCACACCCTGGACCAGAATCCCACTCCATGTTAGGCAGAGCCCCTCACTGACACTCTTCAACAGGAATCTTGCCAAGTGGATGGATGATTGTAGAGTTACACTGGGGGTCTTCACTGTGTCATGTCCAGACAGAGGCACAGCAAAGCAAATCATAAATGGCCATAATATTCACATAGCAAGGGGTGGCAAAAGCCACACACACCCTGGCTAGGCTAACAAATGCCCTAGGGTGGATAGCCTAGTATGAACCTATGAAGTAACAAATTGTACAGGACACTAAGGATAATCCCAAGGCTTTCACAACTGATGGTAGGAACCATGTTGGGAATTTACAGATATGCTCTGAATCACACAAATATCACAAACACACGCACATATTGCCAACATACATCCTGACAGGTGCAGTGCAACCCCCCCCCCAATGCAGAATATCTATCGCAGCAGACTGCTGGCCCCCTGACATTGCAGATGCTGAGGTAACAGCCAACATCTACAAAGCAAAACACACAGCAGCAATGGTATGAGATGGTGTCCTGGGCTTAGTGCAACATGGACTCCAAGATGAATGGAATGCCAAACCACACTACTGCTCAATGTCAGCCTTACCACAGAATATGTACCCAAAGAGCAGTGTACAACAACAGTGGTCCTTCTCAACAAAGATGTTGCCTGAATGGATACTGAAAACTACTACCCCAGAATCCTGAGAAGCTCGGTCTTTACAGCTATGGAAAGGATCAGCATGTACCACAGACATAAAGATATTGGGGACCTACTGACCTCGTACCCTACCCTTTGTGGCTTTCTTAAGTGCAGATCCTGCCCCTAAACATGTTTTACTCAATTGAAACAGTCATTAAGGTCATTGATGAGGGCAATGTGGTCCACACAGCGTAGCTGGACCTTGCAAAGGCTTCTATACAATACCCTACGTGTTCATTATAGATAAGCTCACCAGCTTAAATATAAACCCCTATGTCAGTAGAGGGGTTGCAAACCAGACCAAGGACAGAACAGATATGGTCAGACATGCTGCAGCCATGTCAGACTACAAACCAGATATAACTGGCATCCCACAAGGCTTGGTCCTGGGATCTCCCTCGTCTGGTATATATGTCCCATAGGTACAGGCAAACATGGAATGACTGTGTCCGAACATGTTTGCAGAGGACTACAAACTGCTCACCACATATGATCCAGCAGCTGACACAAGCATCCCACAAAAGGGCCACATAGAAACAGACAACTGGTGCCATAGCCATGTCAGCAAGCTAATTGCAGAAACGTGTATAGTCAACCCCGTGGATATACAGTAAGTGCCCACCAATTACCACATAGGTGTTAACCCATTATGTAGTTAACATGTAATGAGAGACCTGGGGACACAAGGTGATAGATATCCTGCAGTGGACAAACATGTGCTGTAGTGTTTACAGAAACATACCATATACCCACCTAATCATGAAGGTTGTCAGATCTAGATAAGGGGAGGTCATTGTGGCTCTGCAGTCATCCTTCATCAGCGGTACAATTGACTACAATAGCCCCTGTGGGATGTACCTCAGCAGACATCTCCATCAACCGTAAAGTCCCCAACAGTACCTCACCAGGAGTATCAAAGAGCTTGCACAGATGCCATGTGTTGCCTGTGTTGCTGGTATCAATAAACATGCTGCACCTTGTACAATCTGAATGGCAGTGAGCTATGCACGTGAGAGACATGAACCTCAGCACTGACTTACATAGGACAAACTGTACTGCATGATCCATAACACAGAAGCCACCCCTACCCATGAGTGAACCCCCAGTACAGGCTACCCATAGAGTCACTTATCAATCTTCCTCAATAGGAATCTTGATGAGTGGATGGGAGATGGTAGCTTTATCCTGGGTATCACTGTCATGTCACAGGTAGACAGAGGCACAGTATACTAACCATGGCATATGTCATGGCAAACTCCACTTACAATGTGTGTTGAAGGACAAACACACTCTCCAACTAGCATTAGACATGGACTAGGGCACATCGCTAGTGTTTGCAAATGTACACCTATGTTGTGGAATACACTACCAATGTTGGACAAGCCTGGTTTAAGTAGTTCATATCTGAACAGAATGCAACATGGTCAGATGTACACAACTGGCTCCTAACCAGGCTGTTGTGCTCACTATCGAAGTGTAAAGCAGTGATAGCACTAAAGCCCAGGATACTGTCCACCACAGTCAAAGTACTACCAGTACACTATACAGTACTACAGTGTTAGGTCAGTGTGAAAGGATGTTGACAACTGTATGCAAAGTATCCCATGCAAACACTGCAGGCACAGTATAGTCCTGTTGTGTTCACACACAAAGCAGTTGTACAGTAACTACACAACATGACACACAACACACAACCATAAATGGGTGATATTTGTTGAAGTTCACACTCATCCACAAATGTGGTGGGCTGCAGAGTCCAACATATGGAATGCTCACACTGGGCATGCTCACACACTTTGATAAATGAGAGATATGTCAGACAACATGCCATGGGAAGGCTGAACTGGGCATGCTCACACACTTAGGCCAAATCTCAGTTTAGCAGTTGGACACACGTATCTGGTATTTTTATGTGTTATTCCAGGAACCAACCACATTACAGCAGTCTGCCCAGTGCACACAGTTAAATGACTACAGAGACATATATGATATAGTGGATCCCTCCCATATGCAAACATCTTCCACAGATGCACAAGTTGTTCATACAAACAGGGAATGCTATGGCAATAAAGATGTGCAAACAGACTACCAGCAACAAATAATGTGCATTTGACAATTAAACATATGGGTGTAGAGGTCAACACTATTCTGTTTGCCCTAGGGAATGACAGCCAAGCCAGAGTGTGCTTGGTGTCTGCCTCCCCACAGGATGCACATTCCCCTTTCTAAACACCAATGATGTCAGCACCCTATAAGTACAGCAGGAGAAAAGAAACTTCCCAGTAATGTGAATAGCGCACTCTGCTAATGCGTCCGTCACAAGTGTCATAACATAGTTAGGTAGGGGTTTGAATCCTGCAAATGCTCAGTGTGTGTGTGTGTGTGTATGAGTGAGTGGGGTTGGTGTGTGTGTAAGTCTGTGGGAGAGAAATGTCCCTTTTGGCAACTAGGAAAACACACTACAGGATGCATATTCCCCTTTCTAAACACAGATGATGTCAGCACTCTATAAGTATAGCAGGAGAAGGGAAACCTCCCAGTAATGCGAATAGCGCACTCTGCTAATGTGTCCGTTTCAAGTGTCATAACATAGTTAGGTAGGGGTTTGAATCCTGCAAATGCTCAGTGTGTGTGTGTGTGTGTGTGTGAGTGGGGTTGGTGTGTGTGTAAGTCTGTGGGAGAGAAATGTCCCTTTTGGCAACTGGGAAAACACACTACAGGATGCACATTCCCCTTTCTAAACACAGATGATGTCAGCACTCTATAAGTACAGCAGGAGAAGAGAAACCTCCCAGTAATGCAAATAGCGCACTCTGCTAATGCGTCCATCTCAAGTGTCATAACATAGTTAGGTAGGGGTTTGAATCCTGCGAATGGCAAGTGTGTGTGTTTGTCTGAGGGGGTTAGTGTGAGGGAAATGTCCCTTTTGGCAACTAGGAGTACAGACTACAGGATGCACATTTCCCTTTCTAAACACTGATGATGTCAGCACCCTATAAGTACAGCAAGAGAAGGGAAACCTCCCAGTAATGTGAATAGCACACTCTGCTAATGTGTCCGTCTCGAGTGTCATAACATAGTCAGATAGGGGTTTGAATCCTGCAAATGGCAAGTGTGTGTTTTTGGCTGAGGGGGGCTAGTGTGTGTGAGGACAATGTCCCTTTTGGCAACTAGGTGAATAGACTACAGGATGCACATTCCCATTTCTAAACACTGTTCAGCTGAAGGCCATGGCTCTGGCACAAGTTGTCTGTTTCTATGATGCCCCTTTGGAAGATGATTGTGTCAGCTGGAGAGTCGATTATGGTGGCCAGTTCACAGTCATCTGCATATTTGGTCAGCCACAGTCCGTCCGTGTTGGCCTGTACCTCCAATAAATATATACCAAACAAGAGAGGTCCCAGGACTGAGCCTTGTGGGACACAACTCGTAACTGGTTTGGAGTCTGGCATGGCTCCAGCAATTCTAACCATGTGGGTTCTGTCCTTGAGCCACTGTGCAATCCATCTAGTGACATAGGGGCTTATATTTAAGCTGGTGAGCTTCTCTAGAATGCCCAAGTGGAGTATTGTTGTGAAGGCTTTTGCAAGGTCCAGGTAGGCTGTGTGAACCACCTCCCCTCATCAATGGCCTTGGTGACTGTTTCAAAGAAATCAACCAGGTTAAACCTGGTAGTGCTGGTGTGCTCTCAGTAGCCCTGAACCAGGCATCTGTTACTGCACAGATATCGATGTTCTCCATGCCAAGGAGTGTTTTGGGTGCATGCATCTGGAGGTTTAGACTTCTGGCGTTGGGTAGCATTACTCTTAGTTTCTTATCCCTTGTGATACCTATGAAGGTGGGTTTGTCATTTGAGCCTTGCCTAACATAGGCACTATGGGGGTAGCAAGAGCCTTTGCCAATATCTGAAAGCCCAGGGGTGACAGGTGCAGGCCGTCCCTAGCGAAGCAGGTAGTTCAACAGAAGATGAATATGTGAAGGTGTAGTGCCTGTGATTAGTTAGCAGTAGCATATATGACTGCTCACGTGGACACATGCCAGGTAAGTCATATGCACTGTGTCACAGGCAATGTACATGTGAACAGGACAAACAGTGACATCCTGTCAAGTGGGACATGGACATACATATAGTAAGCTATGCAGATGGCACTAGGACTCCACAGAAGCTCTATAACTATGCATTGCAGGTGTGATCAGTATTCCAGGGTAATTGCAAGCAAACATGCATGCAAACAAAGCTACAGTAAACAGGGCTGCATGTAGTCCATTGTACAACACACAAGCTGTACCAGTTCCAGTAGGTAACACTGCAAATATGCAGGCACTATGCACATGTACATGGACATACACGGGTCAGATGGCTAGGGTCCAGTCTCAGTGCACACAAGTGTACAGACCATGTACTGTCAGGATGTACAATAACTGGATGGAAACCCATGTGCTCATACCTGCAGTAATACACATGTCAAATAACAGACACTGAGCCTTCACTCAGGGGTTCCATACTTAGTAGGATGTATGCTACCTGGCCTGCCACCACAGTATCCCTGACATATATGGGGACTCTCCCTCCTGTGACAGTTAGTTTTGTGTGTTGGGGCTGTCTAGCATGGTATGAGATATGAGCATGCAGTGCTAGGGTGCTCCTGTGTGTCCTGTACCAGTCGTGTAGTACTGTACACATATCAACATCCTCAAACATCTGCATTGCAGAGTCCAGTGTGGGCAACATGCCACTTGCAATTTACATGTCCATCATTGTGTATTACTACATTCATTACCTTATCCCTGTGCTACCTATGTATGTAGCCTTCTGTTGACATCATTACCACCAGTATGCCAACATGTGCAGATGATACACTATGGTACTTACCATGGGTGTAGACAACAGGACATGACAATCACACACTTACTGCATCAGGCATGCTGTGATATACCCACAATTAATTCAGCACACAGTACTGTTAACAACATGATACTATTACTACACATCTATGTGGTCACCTTGTGCATCAGCAACATGTTAACCTGTACCTGCACAGTTGTTACAGATTGCAGGAGGTGGCACAGTTTCATCATATGCACAGGGTGTGAACTTGGTATGCCTCAGTCAGCCACCGATACCACCAATTGACATGTATGTGTATGTGTGTTGGTGAGGGACAGCAGTAGAAGGTGGGGCAATGTTGATGCAGTGTTTGCGTGTATGCGGTAGCCCTAGGTGTTGTCAATTCGCATGTGTGTATGGATGCACACAGTTCCACCTCATGGCTGCCATATACTGGTGTTTGTGGACAGCCACAGACTGTACCTGCCAGGTCATACAGATCAGTGTCTCTGGCCACGGACATGGTACCTGTGCCTTGCAGGGGTGCTACGGACCGTATCCGGTACCAACCCAGACTGGGTACTGTCATCAGAAGCAGGTGTTCATTGACTGGACACAGATCCCTGTCGGGCCTGGCCAGAGCCACTTGCACGTGGTCTCCTGGGGCGGTCTGATGACGGCACAGACCCAGCATTGCTGGGGCTGCTGCTGGCACTACGGGGCGGCCGCGGCCCTACTGTCGTCCGCGACGACTGCCAGCTGCTGCTGTTGCTGGCATACGGCCACTTCGACGCCTCAACTGCCCACCATCACCCTGGCTCATGGACATGTAGTTGTGGAACCGGTCTAATATGTCCCCACAACGTCTGTCTATGACATCGGTGAAATCACGGATGGCAGCCGCAATGTCATGCATACTGTCAGTCATGGCTGTGCGACATGCTGTCATCTCCCTCAGACCCTGTCTGGTGTACCATTCCATACGTGACTGTGCCTGCATGACAGCCCGAAACATAGCTGAGGTTGTAAGACCTCTGTGGGCACGTCTGACAGGGGCAGTACGCCCACGGATGCTCCCACGAGAACCCCTGGACATCTGTCTGTGTGGTACCATTTCTGGGTCATGCCCATGGCTGTTATGTGGGGAGGCATGTGCCACAGATACCACATGACCCTGGTCAATGCCCACTGTATGCTGTCCATCACCTAGGGACATTGGTGACAAAGGGTGTATTGGCAGGATAACTGTGCACATTGATGGGGTCAACAGCTGTGTACTGTCAATCGACTGACCAATGACGGACCCTGGCATACTTTCCTGTGCCGTTACACAGATGTCATCATTATCAGTACCCACGGCACCGGATTCAGGTTCCCTGCTACATGACACCAGAGCAGCAACAGAACCTGTGGGAGGGAAACAGGAAACACAGTTTACAATGTCTACACATTACCAGTGATGCACACATGCACACGTGCACAGGTGCACACATGCACACATGCGCACAGGTGCACACATGCACAGGTGCACAGGTGCACACATGCACACATACACAGGTGCACACATGCGCACAGGTGCACACATGCACACGTGCACAGGTGCACACATGCACACATACACACATGCACACAGGTGCACACATGCACACAGGTGCACATGCACACAGGTGCACACATGCGTACATGCGCACATGCGCACATGCACACATGCACACAGGTGCACACATGCACACACATGCGCACATGCACACATGCACACAGTTTCACACAATTGTACAGTACTCAGTATGCATGATATCAACACACAGACACACCTACATGCATACAAAGAGCACTACTAAGTGAGCCAAATAGTACTATTACTATCGACACTATTACAGGAATTGTTAATACACACTCACCAGCATGGATAGGCTGCATTGCTGTTATACCAGAGGGTCCTGCAGATGTGAAGAAACTAATGTCAGTGGGCACAACTGTGCCATTGTTACTGAGTATGATACAGGTCAGTAGTACAACAGTCACCTTTCACAGGTCAGCTGCTAATATTGAGGATATCACACTTGCACATTAAATACTATGATGACAGCTACAAACCAAGGACACACCTCACACATGCATTAACTACCAGTGTACACAACAGTCAACTATACATATGGCATATTACCTGCACGTTCACTGTCTTGCTGCTGCGTGGCTCCAGCCTCCATCATAATGCATGTCTGCTGCTGTTGTTGTTGCTGGCAGACTGGAGCCACTACACTCATGAGTAGTCCCTCCAGTCTGGTGAGTGGGGGATGTGTAGCCACCCCACCACCTGTGGCGACCTGTTGCCTGTGGATATCCGATGCACGCTGACGGACATGTCTGATTAAATTACTGCAGTGATGTCGTACCTGCTCATATGTCCTATTATGCGTGCCTATGTCATTTACCCGACGGACAAGGTCTTGCCACAGTGCAGCCCTCTCCTGCTGATTCTGGCTGGTGCAGGAAAAGAGTATTGCATAATCCGCACCAGGCTCTGGTGTATCTCCTCATCCTCAGCTGTGGAGTAGGTGGGATTCTGGTGGGCCATGTACCTGAGAAAGAAAATAACCTGGTATCAGCAATATATGTCAGCAGAATTTGGCACACATACTACACATGCTACTCGACTGTTATGATACAACATATCTCACATATGTAGCATCTGTCTGTCTATTGGTGGATACACATGTAGATGGCCAGGTATCAGTGCTCAACCAGCAACTGTGCAACAGTATCTGGCACACTCCATACGACATACTACCAAACCCCAGCAGTCAGAACACTGATTCAGGTCAAGAGCACCTCCTCACTCTGGGGGGTTGTATCTAGGTACTGTATGGCTTACGTCATCAACTACTGTGAGCTGACCACACACTGATTGCCCTAGATATACATATCCCACCTCCACCACCAGCACAAACGACTATAGTGCATAACATTACAGATACAAACTTTACACTTTGTAACAGTGACATGGTATCCTTTCAGCCCACTGGGCCAGTGGCAGATACAACCCACAATGCTGACCCCTACAAAATTGCTTTCTACAAACATCTCCGAGAATGCATGGATCATGCAATCCCATATATGACCAAGACACTCTCCACAAAGGGACAGCATCCTGTCTGGTGGACCCCAGCCATAGACAGGTTGTATTACAGAAGATGGAAGCTACTGCAAGACAGAGCATAATTCCATAAAGGGAGGGAATGTCTGAGCAGCACTAGTAAGGATCTATTTTCCATCATACAAAATCCATGGGCAACTTTGAGAGGGAAATCAAGAGGGACACTACAGATAACCAGAAGGCCTTCTTCAGTTATGTTAGCAACCTAGTCAGGATCCATCCTCTATGCCCATAGTTAGTACACAACAACAAATATTTCACTGACACCACAGATATCGACAACATTGTGGCAGACAGGTTCAGTGCAGGTGTCACCCGCCCTCTCCCCCAAAATAAGACATAGTTATCCCAGCTGACTGTAACCTCCCTGTCATCACAGATGTCCAGGTGAGAGCCACCCTCAGGACAGCAGAATATACAACATGAATGGGACCTGATGGTATCCCCAGTTGCATGCTACATAAACTCTGACAGGAGCTAAACACACATATAGAAGTGCTATGTAACACTAGCCTGACTACAGGATATGTACATGTACACTGGCGCACAGCAGCAGTGGTTCCACTCCACGAAGGAGGCACCTCAACATACCAATACAATACAACACAATACATTACATTACAGTACAATACTATACAATATGCTATTGCCCCTGGGACTACAGCAGCGTACTGTTCTGCTACCCTGACCATTGTGACACATGTGGTGTGATGGTACCTGCTGCTGTCAGACAGTTACACAGGGTGACTCATATGGCATATTACCTATCTGACTAACATTCAGCAGGGGTATGTGTGACGTACTCATGGGGAGTCTTGCTTCTTAACACTGTGTGGTTTATTGCAGGGTATGTCTTATCTGTGGGTAGGAATTCTTACCTCCACATGTGCAATCTATTGCAGTGGCACGGACGACACACAGCAGACATGTAGGTTGTGGATGGTGTGAGGTGTTACTATGGTTGTTGGACATCTGTCATGGGTGTGACTTACATATGTAAATCTGGGAGTGGTAACCTCTATGTGGGTAGCATATGTGTACTCTGTGGTGTTGTCAGTCACTGTGCATTGGTAATGTGTTTGAGTGCATTGTGACAGTGTTGTACATGTCACTGTGTCCTTCTCCATATCTGTAGCTGTCATGTGAGGTCCATACCATGACATCCATTATGTGGTGTGGAGGGGTACACCGGCCTACATGTCCATAGCTGACACACCATGTCCGCTGACACATACCATGTGCAGGTATTCCAGGGATAGTGTGCCACTGTGAATATCATTGGGGCCACTATTGTACACATTTATGATCCTGTTCACCCCTGACACATGCAGTGGTGGGCAGCCAATCACATATCTGGTGGTTACTGGTGTAGGTGATCTGGAATGTGGTATGGTACTCCGGTTTTGACACTGGTGTTCACTCCATGCCTTTGTCACCAGGCACCTGTTGCAATACATCTGTACACATGTGCCTCACTCGGAATCTCTCTCTCTCTCTATATATATATATATATATATATATATATATCTATATGTATATAGATATATATATATATATATATATATATATATATATATATATATATATATATATATGTCCGTATACATATACACATATATATATTGATGTACATATATTGCTATAGATGTGGAGGGGGGGGGAAACAGAGGGGGTGTGAGTGACAGAGGGAGTGGGACAGGCTGTGTTGCAGGTCGTCATATACAGTCATACCTGTAGATAGTCAGATCAGTCTGTCTATGTATATGTATCTACATATATCTATATCTGTATGTGTGCATTACATAGATATGTTTGTACAATATTCTATCTACATCTGTCTATGTATTCCTACATCTCTCTCTCTATGTATGTATACATATATGCATATCATATATATATATATATATATATATATATATATATATATACACATATACACACACATACATATGTTGACATACATACGTATCCATATGATAGACAGGTATATCAACATATTTGTCTACCATACTGTATACACACACTAACATACTGCTAAGCATACATAACTGTGAAACCTACTTTGTACATGGCACTACAACCTACAATCAACCAACATTGATATGTTCACATAGATGCTTTCACATACAGATGTATGTACAGCCTTCACTGATAGTTGCTGTATGTCCCCTGCCCTTTACACATCTTCATATACATATGGATACAGACCAATGACACATATGGAGAGTTCACAGTATGTACACCTTTATAGTATTACTTTACATTACCTGTGTTTGTCACAGCTGCTTGTGTTGCTGTCTGGTTCTCTGTCCTGCTGCTCCACTTCCCAGTTGTCAGCTTTCAGGTAGCTGTTGCTGAACAATTTGTTTGTGTCTGCTTAATTGCAGTTTTCTCTGTCTCTCTCTCTCTCTGTCTGTCTGTCTCTCACGTCCTTCTCAGGGTGCAATGAAAGTATTGCATGTGTGGACTGGGAGTACAGCATACTTTTGTAGGTATCTGCATATGCCCATGTGATGGCCTCTGCACCAATTGTTAGCCAGCATTTGCTAATTGCATGCAGCCAGTTGTGTACTGATTGCAGTTCTCACTGTGATTTCAGAACAGTGCTATAAAAAGGTATGTGAGATAGGCGTAGCCCTTTCAGATTTTAAGGGCAGGGACCATGCTGTTCTGCTGTGGATGATGTTCTGTGAGTGTAAAGGTTGGTATCTCTCTCATATTTCCAGGTGTGTTGTAGATTAACATTCCTCCATTCATTTCTCCAGTTTCCTGTACTAACTGTGTATGTACACTGACACCTACAACTACTACTACTGTTAATGTGTGTGTGTGCTTTCCTTTCACTTTTGCTTGAACTTTGTTGTTAAGGCTTCAATAGTTTCCCTTTACAGTCACTACTTGTATGCCTGCTAGTTGTCTTGACTGTAGTGTGCTGCTGTAGCTTTCCTATTTTCCATGTACATTCACACCTTGGAATGCTTGCTATATCTGCTAGGGTGTTACAGCATGCAGTGTGGTCTGGCCATGGTGTGGGCCTTGACATCTATTAGGGTATTTGAGTATGCTGCTGAGCAGGCCCCAGAGACTTTCAGGTTCATCTGTTATGTGCCTCATGGAGTGGTACATATCAGTGGGGTACACCCATTAAAATGTCTGGTATGCTGCAGTTGTGACTGTGGGTTAGTATGAGCATATGTATTGCTACACTTTTTCTGCCATGCAAGTGATGAATACTTTCAGGACTCCATGGTTACCATTGCATGTGTTACACCTTTCTGCCTACTGTTTGTACATTTCACATGGGGTCTGTGGGGCATCCCTGTAAGTCATTCACTGTTGCTATGTCTAGGCTCTTAACTATTCAAATATGGTGGTGTCAGACCCGTCATGTGTACAGATATTTGCAGGTTGTCCACATTTCTGCCTCATATTTTGGTCAATATCTCATGCACACCTTTTTCTGGCAAGTCACTCTGGGCTGAAGTCAGAATATGGTGACAAACATTCAAGTTTCAGACTGCATACCCTTCCAAACATCCCATAAAGTGCAGACCGTGTTACTCTCTGAACTGTCTGCGTTTGTTGTAACATTATTTGTAATGTGTCCCTGGTTTTGGGTCTTTGCTCCACATATTTTATTACTTGGTCCAGATGTGTTCCTGTAAGAGGTTGTGGGGTATGGGCAGTGCTTATCCTGCTGTGAGTATGTGTGTGGCTTGCAAGGTGCTATAGTGACATTATTACCTACTAGCTTCCAACTAGCATGGCTGTTTCTGTTCACACACTACTATTATGGAAATCCACTAGTTTTGATAGTAATTCTAAATGGCATGCTTTGTGTACTACACATCTATATTCCTTTTACATTCATTCCTACTATGACATGATATATTTATTTTAGCACAATGTTCTTGTATAAGAGTCATGGCTTAGTGGTAAGTCATGCAGACTACTGTTTCCAAGGTCCTGGGTTCGGGACTCACAGTGGGATTTTATTTTGCTTTTGAACTGAGTACAGGACCTGTCAATCAAAGTGACTAAGGCACTTTTAAGCAGTTGTAACCGGGTTAGCGCTGGTTTGCGGGAGCTCACGCATGCGCACTGGCGGTTAGCTCCGCGCACACAAGCGCACACCCGCTTACAACCGCTTAACGGTGCTTACTCTGGCGCACACCCGCGCTATTTTCTTTGAAAGAAAATGGGGAGACAGGAAAGTGGTGAAAAAGGGGTCACAAAGAGGGTAAGACAGTAGGGAAACAAGCTTGGGATGTGCAGGAGGGATGTAGGTAAGGTCCATAGCTGCCCATTTCTTCATCAGCAACAGCTGTGCATATGTATGTAATTTGGTGTGACATTTGAAACCTTCCACCCCTGAGAGAGGTGTCAGGACAACAATAATACTTGTACAGCCAATTGTAATTGATAGGTTCCATGTCCAGTAGATATGTGTGCGGAATGGGCAGCTGTGTATGGGGCGTAATTTTTTTGTGGGTACAGAGTGCCCTTTTTTTTTTTTTTTTCAGGTGAGAGTGGTATGTCAGGTGAAGGAAGTCGGTACAGCTGGGGAGGTAGGTTGGGTAGGTAAACAGACAAGACAAACAAGACGCATACAGGGGCGGTGTATGACACGTGTGGGGGGGTTACACAATTGACGGGGATGGAGGTTTGGATATCCAGAGCCCATGAGCCCACAGATGGCAACAGTGGAACTGATATCCCCACCCATAGGCAGTTGCCACTGTTCCTTCACTGCCCAGGATGGGGCTGTGCTGGGGGCTATGTAGGCGGGGCAACAGGCATGCCCTTTAGTTGCGCCACCCATGCCTCGAGCTGGCGTAGGGGCTCAAGAACAGAGTCCCGAATCTCCCTATGCACCACAGTCCGGACGCTATGGAGGGTGAGTGGTGGTCCTCCTCTGGCCACACTTGCAGAGGGGGGGGCGAGCCCCATCCCCTGCAGCGCTTCCACCCGCAGGTGGCACAGGGCCACCGGAGGAGGGTCTGGACTCAGCACTAGTGCCAGGTGCACTCGCCAGCTTAGGTGGGAGAGGTGGGTCCGCTGGAACCCGCCTTCCCTGTCGTACTATGTTTTGCATTATGTCATGACAGTTTGGGTTAGTGACATATAATACCATTCACAATTAGTTGTAACAGCATGCATTAGTATTCCCATTAACCAAACACCCAGATATTCACACCATTGAACAGCGTGCATAACACATGCATAATTTGAACAGAAATACACAGTCCAACAACATGCAGGGTTAATTGATGGCAACAGGCCATCAGGTGTGGATCTATGAACAGGGCAGATGCATCAACAGACATGCAAATATATATGACCCAACAGGACAAACGTCCAGGGGTGTTAATTGTGATTGCACATACCATTTTCACGTGGAATGGGTTATATGTGGTTATAGGGTGGGGTGAAGAAAGTAATATTAACACCTTGAATAACAATACATATGCTGTACATTTCTAATAGCTACAGTTATATACACACTACTGTTCTAACTACAGTTTCCTATATGATAACTATTTCAACTTGGTGATAGGACTGTTACTGCAACATCAATATACATTTTATGGTTCTTCATACACATTCATATCTAGCTTTGTTCAGCTACATCATCCTGCTACATTTGCTTTATATAGCTGTAGACAAGTGTGGATGTTTGGTATATCAGACAATCATCCTATCTGCATATTGCAGACTGAGAGCAACATATCCAGACTTTGGGATACACATTCCAGATGCAGCAACACTTTGCATAGACTTTGCTGTTTGGTTTTGCATCTCACATGCATTTCATTCTGTCTTGACTGCAGTATACTTTATTCAGGGGTTATTACTACTGTATTGCTGGATTCATGACACTTTCTCACACTCTCTCACTTGCTTTCATTTTACTATTCAGGATGGTATTTCTAGGCTTTATTGACATGTTTTACCAGTAGTTATTACAATCCTTTCCAGCAGTCTCACTTCTGTCATGTTTGAGTATTTCCACAGGGATATATTTCACACATGTGATTTCATCATCTTCTGCAGCTATACTTTTCAGCCTGCTGCAGGTTGTGTACTATTTTCTTACAGGCAGGGCATTTTTTTTCAGAATATATGTTGGACAGTTTCATGTTTAGGTTAAACTTACAGGCTGAAACACACTTTTGTAATCAAGCAATACTTGCATACACTTTCACACTGTTACTTGCAGATTCTATTCCTTACTGACTACACTGCACTCTTTTGCTGACTGTCATACTTTTATATTTCTTTACAGTTACTGGTAGTGGATTACTGACCTGCCTGGTGGCACAAACGCACCAGCCTATCGCCATAGGCTCTGCGGTTTGCAGAACGGACACCTGCAGCTGTAATATAAATGAAGTAATATTGGAATACACATCTCCATAATATCAGCTAGTTTAATTTCTTACATACATAATTAAATGTTACTTACTCAGTAGTGGGGCGTTGGGTGTTTGCCGGGCCTCCTGGATCCAAAGGTTCAGTTGGTCCTGCTTGCGTCTCTTCAGGTCCGCATGGTGGTGACGGACCTGTTCACCAGTCCTTGGAATCCCTGTGGCACTGGTGAGATCATGAGCCAACTGGTCCCATGCCTCAGCCCTGTATGCTCCCCAGAGGACCTGGCCCTGCATGAGTTGGGCCTCATGATGATGGACTAGGAGCCAGACCATGTACCTGGACTCCTCAACACCCCACCTCTGCGCTCGAAAGTGACTACCCTCTCCTACTCCTGTCATTCTGCCTGCAGGTCAGTTCTACAATCGTTTATGCTGTGTATTCCCGCCTATGGGGCTTATATAGTCCGTTTTTCCCGCACATATCTGTGATTGTTTCTCTATAGGGTTATTTATGTACAGTTTCTTTTTACATAGTCTAGTACCATGCTTGTAGAAATGCTATCTGTCTCTTAGTTGGCTAAATAGCAAAACATTAAGCCATTATCTCAAAGCGATCTGCTACTGAGAATGAACGATTGTGACCATTTTTTATTCACCCTTTTTTCCTTTGTGGTGTGATACCTTAAGTGGCACATTCCTCTGCTCAGTTGGAGGGTCTTCAGAAGTTGCTAGCTCTTTTAGACCCTTTATATTTCAGAATGTTTTAACCTCTTACAGTTTTTGTATTTTGCTGTCAGTTTTTTTTAACTGGATCTTTTTATTACTTCTGCCTGCCATCTGGAACTCTGTCTTTACCTGTTTTGTCTTTTGCTTGATTTGGAATGATATTATATCCTTTGGCCAGTGTATTATGCAAGGTATCTGTGAAGTTTAGCCACTTAGAAAGTTTTGTGCCTTGAGCCATCCCAGCAAGTGGAATGTCAGTCCTAATTTTTCCTAAAACCAGAGCTGTAGTCACATCCAGCATAATGGTGAACACCCATAACTTTTGCACTTTCAAATTATGCCTTTTCAGATGGAGTTTGTAGAAGCAAGAAGAGATTTTATTAGTACTCCTGACCTTTTCTTGATGACATTTAATGTACTTCATTTACACTACGATAGCTTGGTATATTTACTTTAACCATTTTTAATTTACTGTAATTATATCTATACTGTAGTATTGTAAGGGTGTCTGGCTCAGTTTAATGTATTTTTTATTCCTTGTTTCAGGCAGAGTGAAGCAGAATGGCGATGGATCATGGAACGAGCTGCAGTTATTAGCCGTTGGACATGGTTGCAGGCACAGGTGTCTGACTTGGAGTACCGGATCCAAAAGCAGACTGATATTTATAGGCAGATTTGCTACAGCAAGGTAAATTGGCTTTTCTTTGATAGAATCAGATTATAAACTTAGAAAGAAGGGTAGGTTTATAATGGTGGGAAACAAAAAATAAAAGTTGGGAACTGTGATCCCATTTGTAAGCAAAAACTTAGGATATTATGATAAAACTAAGACTTACAATGGCAGGTTTCAGAATGCTAAAAGTGAAGGGTTAAATGTACTTTAAAAGGCAACATTTTTGGAATCTGTGTACAGGAGTTGTTTTTCTAAGAAAACAGTAGAATTCTCATGCAACAGTCTAATCTTGCTGTATTTTGCAATTGCCAGAAATTTATGTCACAGAGCTGATGTTTATCATAAGCATCATTGCTACATGATTTCATATGTTTGGGATATAATCAGAGGTGGATTTCAGTTCTTTTCCCAGATTTTCATTAGTTGAAGCTCCTTAGATACGTGTGGCTGTAATGTCAAAATGTATAGCAAATAGCACAGTAATCACTGAGGTTGCAGTTTAGTCTCACTGATGTGTATTTAAACCAATATTTTCACTAGAAGAACTGGGTACAACACAACATAACATGAAAATTATACCCCATTGTTAACATCCCCCTTTTTCCCTATATATGCATGCGTGTGTGTGTCTGTGTGTGTGTGTGTGTGTGTGTATACAAAGCTGAATGCATTAAAAACATACAGTGTTTTGAAGGGAAATAAAATAATTGTATTGTAAATCACAACTGGTAAAACTTACTTATTTAAGTCACTGCTTTGCAACTGACTAAACAACAAAGTAAGTAAAAAGTAACAAGTTTGGTTATTCTTTTAGCCTGATCAGCTTTAAGAAAGCAAACTAGTCAACAATCATTTTAGTGGTAAGGTTGCAGAGAGTGCAACGGTTGCACTACTTGTCACAGTAATTACTCTTCAGTAGTAGCAAAAACACATAACAGTTAACAACAGCACAAACAATTTCTCTTTATCCCTTTATGCTGCTGAGGGATTAGCAGCTGAACACTTTTCCTTCCTTGGGTAGTGCAAACAACAGCAGTCTAACAAATGAGCAGGAGTTCAGCCACTTTCCATCAGACTTTTCTCTGACAGGTAATAAAAGTCAGATGAAGATGACAAGCAGACTTCCAAGATGGCTGCACACTGAGAAACAGCATAATTCTAGCTCACCCAGTGTGATGACAGAAACTCAGCAGAGAAGGCTAGTAGACTTGTGTTTATGGGTAAATTTCTTTAACTGGCTAGTAAGTGTACTGCCTGGATGCCAGGAAAAAAGAAATACAGATGACCTGAAAAAAATCAGCTACAAAAAGTGAGGAAGAAACGCTGACTGATGAAAGTTCTACAGCTGTTCAGCAAAAAACAATGCAATCTCCAGACATGAAGTCCAGTAACCTACAGGAAGATGTAAGATGACTGCACACAGACCTGGTGAAAATAAACAAAACACTGATGGAATATATCAACACAAACAACAAAAGATTGGAAAAAATATAAGAAGCTTTAAAGAGATATTTAGATGAGGTGATAAAGCTGCAAAACTCAAGACATAAAAATGAAGAAAGAGCTGGCTGAATATGAGACTGCTCAGGAAGAGATGTTTCAAAAAATAATAGAATTAGAGGACGGAGCATGTAGGGAAAATTAGATTTTCAGCTATACCAGAGAAGCTGGAAGAAACAAACTGCATTAATCTTATGAAAGCACAAATAAGCAACTGGACTGGTATTCCACAGCAGGAGTTGTTAGCTGAAAGGGCACATCATGTGTATGCTCCAAACCTGGCTATAAGAAAGCAACCTAGACCTTTAATAGTAAAGAGGCAATCCCACCAGCAGAAAGAGTTGATTCTGACAAAACTGTGACAGAAGGACAAAGTACTAAAAGTGGGAGACAGTAGATTGTTTGTGGAAAATGATTACTCATTGTACACCAGGCAGAAGAGGAGCAAATGTATTCCACTGTTCAGGGAATGTCTAGATGCAGGTGCAAGATTCAAACTGCTGTACCCAGCTGTCTTCAAGGTATTCCTCCCTGGAGGGACAAAATAATTTTTTGATGAAGTACATGCTGAGGAGGAAATACAAAAGGTTGTCCAACAAAAAGTAAGCTGTGAAACAGAAGGAGATTCTGCTTCTTGTTCGTCTGGTAAAAAAGACCACAGAGAGACTGTACCTGTGAAACCTTATCCATGTTTCAATGGAAAATGTTGGAGAGAAGGAAAGGAGCACAAGAGTTAACTAGAAGAATCAAGAGTATGTTGGAAATGAAGCACAGACAGGATTTGGGAGATGGAGAAGAACAGGTATAAAACCAGTAACGTAATGTGGGTTTACAATGCAATAATTATATTTGTGAAATATGACAGAAGAAAATCTGGAAATATTGGACTTTTTCAGAATTTGTTCGACTTGTGGGGATTCTAAAGCATATGTCCTACTTCATGTCATTGATGTTTGGAAAAGGGCTTTGGAGAGGGGAAGAGGAGGGAGAAAGCTGTAAGTAAAGATTTTTTTCTTAAATAGTGCTATTTTTCTGGTGTGTGGTTTTCTTTATATGCTATAAAGTAAAGCTTTATCAGTTATGTTTAAGTGTAATAGGGATTGTAAACAGGTGCTGCTGTTCTTTTTTCTTTCTGACTTTCTTTCTCCCTTCTTATCTCTTTCTTCTTTTTCAGTTTTAAGAAATGAAAAAAGAATGTGATTTTTCTCATTTTTGCATAGGGGAATGACTGGATTAAGGACCTTAGATTGATTTGGTAACAAGTTTTAAGAGAGAGCAAGTAAATGAAAAAGGATTTTTAATATTTTATGGCATTTTTCTAGCAAATACATGTTTGCTTGATAGCAATTCTGCAGTTGATCTTCATGTTACCATCAAGACAATCTGATAAAGAGAAACTATCTGTCCAGTTCTCATGTCTCCATGGAGACAGTCTGATAAAGAGAAACTGGCTACAGTCTGATTGAGAGTGATTGGCTGAGGAAAAAAAAAAGAAAAGAGAAACTGGCCAGGACACAGTGTTCTGTAAAAGCATTCAGGGGTTTCCTAGCTGGGAGAGCTACAATGCTAAGACAAAACCAGTTAGCACTTAGTAAAAGCACAGGCTTCATCATGCATTTTAGCACGCTTAACCTTTCTTTTAGGTTAACTCAAGACTGTGAGTGTGGCTGTCAGTTTGGGGCTTTTATTTCTGTTAGTTGGGTAAAACCTCAATATTTGAAGATGTTCTTAATTTTGACTGTTAGTAATTAAGTTAATAGGTTTTAAGGGGTATTGGGGTGTGTTTTTTTGAGGGATTTCAATAAAACAAAAAGTTTTGTAAGATGTGACATAGGCTCCAATGGATATGACAAGAAACAACTGTATAAAAGTTCAACCGGCCAAGCAGTGTATGCACGCAGCACAATAGCTGGAACTAGAAATTTAACAAAAAAGGTGTTATACATAAAAGATGGGAATAATAACTTTTTAATGCAATGATGGTTTCTATGAATTCTTTAAATGTCAAGGGTCTCACAGATAAATAGAAAAAAGAAAGAGTAGTGAACTATATTAAAAATGTAGGGTGCAAATAGCTATGTTACAGGATAGATACTTAGAGCTGAGCATGTGAGTTAGATAAAGAAACGTTTTCCAGGATGGTTATTCAGCGGAATACCTGGCACAAAAGATAAGATGACTACTTATGTTAATTGCAAGAGGAGTTCCAATAATGATAGAAGAGGATAAAAAGATAATAATGGCAAATATGTACTGCTAAGGGGCTACTGGCAAGGGAGGAGGATTACAGTGGCATGTATTTATACTTCACCTAAAACTGCTATAATGGAGCTTAAGAAAATTCTGGGAGAAATAATCAGTTTTCAGCAAGGAAAATTAATTATAGATCCCATTTGGCATGTACTTTACTAAACACCCTCAACAACTGGAGAGGCCACAAAAATACCTCACAAAGAGGATCCTAGGCCTTAAATGTCTGTCCTATATGGACAGACTAAAAAACTCCAACTATTCTGTGTCTCATGTCGCTTACTTAGAGGCGAGCTCTGCTTCAATTACAAAGCCATGTCTGACCCAGCTCTGTTAGAAATGCTACATCTAAAGAAATCCCAATCCCTCCGCACCACACACTCCAGAGACCTCAACCTCATTACCACAATCAACAGAACATGCTGGAGGGACAGGTTTATAACCCAGGGACTGCCCATGCTATGGAATAGACTTCCCATACATGTCAAGCAGAGCACCTCACTGACCTTCTTCAAGAGAAATCTTGATGAGTGGATGAGAAATAGAAAATTCACCCCAGGGATCAGTCCAGTGGCTTTAATTGACAGAGGCATTGGGAACTAAGATCGGGTGGCACAATGCCACGGGCATCCTATGGGCTACGCTCGTAAAGGCTCCAGGGTCATTAGCCTAGTACACACCTAATAACCTATAGGTGGGGACTGGAATGTGATTTGCAGCAGAGAAGATGAGTCTGGGGGGGGGGGTCCAGAGGGGAAAGTATAACAAAGGAGGGTAGATTTTTGAAGTAATTTATGAAAATATTTGTCATGGAAGATATGAATTCAGTAATAGGAGTTCGGAATGAATTTACATATTATTACCCAAGATATAAAAACTGGGCTAGGTTAGACAGAATTTACATTTCACAAGAATATGTGCATTTAATTGAAGGCCTTGATATACACCTAATTACTGTTTCAGATCATGTGTCAATAATAACTAAAATAAAAACACAAGGTAATGAAATAAAAAATGAGACACTGGCACTTTCCCACCTATCTGTTGAAAATAGAGGAATTTAAGGGATGGGTAGTGGAGATTATTCAGGAGCTATTAGAGAGGACAGAAATTTCTTCTGAAAATATAGCTAGGGAGTGGTATAAAGTTAAGCTGGAGTTTAAAAATACAGTGGAAATAAAAGAAAGGGAGCTATGGTTAAGAAGTAACAAGAATTATAGGTTCATAGGTAGGTACTAGGCTATCTGCCCTAAGGCATTTATAAGCCTAGCCAGAATGTGTTGGCTTTCGCTGCCCCCTTAGATTAGTTCCCTGTGCCTCTGTCCAGCAGAGCCACTGAAGTGATCCCCGGGATAAAATTTCTGTTTCCCATCCACTCATCAAAGTTTCTTTTAAAGAGTGTTAGCGAGGAGCTCTGCCTAATGTAGATTGGAATCTTGTTCCAAAGCATGGGAAGTCTCTGGGACAGGAATCTGTCCCTCCAGCACATCCTATTTATTGTTGTGGTGAGGTTTAGATCCCTAGACCGTGTAGCTCGAGGGGATAAGGTTTTCTTTAAGTGGAGCATGTCCATCAATTCTGGGTTGGACATGGCCTTGTATGTCAAGCAGAGATCACCTCTGAGTAGGCGGTATGCAACCGAGTACAGCTGGAGTTTCTTCAGTTGAGCTGCAGAGGGCATCTGTTTGAGGCCAGTGATCCTCATGGTGAGGTACTTCTGTGGTCTGTGGTACATCCCAAATGGGGCATTGTACTCTATGTTGGGTCTGATGAGTGATGAGTAGAGGGGCACAATGAACCTCTTTTGATCTGGATGCGAACCCTTTTGTGATTAGGTGGGCCACGTAGAAATATTTTCTAACCACTTTGGCAATGCGATTATCAAAGGTGAGATTACTATCTACTTGGGTCCCCAGATCCCTTTTTACGTCTTCCGTATTTAGGGGACTACCACCTATGTGGTAGTTTGTGAGTACTTTGTTTTTCCAAAGGGGATGACTATGCAATTTTTGGCATTTAGCTTGAGGCCATGATTTTGACACCAGGTATTCGTCTCAGTGAGACCCTTTTGGAGGACGTCTGTGTCAACCGGAGAGTCAATTATAGCCCCTAGTTTGCATTTGTCTGCAAACTTGGTCAGCCATAGTCCTCCTGTGCTTGCCTGTACCTCTGAGAAGTATATGCCAGACAGGAAAGGTCCTAGGACTGAGCCCTGGGGAACGCCACTTGTAACCGGTTTAGAGTTGGACCTAGCTCCCGCAACTCTCACCATGTGGGTTCTGTCCATGAGCCTGTTGGCAACCCATCTTGTGACATAGGGGTTTATGTTTAGTCTGGTGAGTTTGTTTATAATACCAGCATGGGGAATGGTGTCAAAGGCCTTTGCGAGGTCTAGGTAGGCTGTGTGTACCACCTTTCCCTCTTCTATCCATGGTAACTGTCTCAAAGAAGTCCACCAAATTTAGGAGGCATGAGCTGCCCTTAACAAAGCTGAACTGGGTAGGGTCCAGTGTTTGGAGGTTCCCAGTGTCTCTGTTAATGAGTTCCATGATGATGTGTTCCATAGCCTTGCAGACCAAGCTAGTCAGGTTTATAGGGCGATAGTTCCCAGGGTCTGTTGTTTCTCTAGCTTTGTGGAGCGGAATAACTGTTGCTGTGCGCCACTCTATAGGTATGTAGCCTGTGGAGAGGCTGTGTTTGAACAGTGTGTTTAGGTAAGGGGTTAGTTCGTCTTTGAGTTCATTTAGGACGCAGCCTGGGACACCATCCGGTCCTATTGATGCTGTGTTTTTGGCTTTAGAGAGGGCTGTTTTAACCTGAGTGTCTGTGATTTCAGGGACTCTACAGTATTCTTTTGGTATGGTTATGGGCCCTTTTGGGGGTGAGAGGGGGGTGAAGTTTGTGCTGAACCTGTCTGCCAGGATGTTGGCAATATTGGCAGGTTCAGTGTATTTTGTGCCATTTTGCACTAACACCGAGCAGATCTGAGCATTGCCACTTAGATTCTTGACATAGCTAAAGAATGCCTTGTGGTTATCTTTGGAGTCTTTGGCAATTTTTCTTTCAAAGCTCACCTGATTTTATGAGGGATTGTAGTTTCTTGCTGATACTGATCATGCATGTCTTCCCTTCTTGGGATTTTACTCTTTTCTGTACTAGTTTCCTCCTTCTGTTGTATAGCTTGTTTATGGCAGGAGTCCATCAGACTGGTTTCTTTTTCTTGGAGGAGTGAGTCTTGGTTTTGCTTGGGATGGCATGATCCATGCATTCTTGTAGGTGCCCATAGAATGCATTAGTAAAGGATTTTGCAGCTTGGACAGCTTTATCCTTCAGCATGGGGGCTTTGAAACTTAACACCTCAATCTTAAGCAACATGAAGTTTGCTTTTGAAAAGTTTTTCACGGTGGTTTCCTTGTCCGGGGGTGGGGGCAGAATGTGGATATCCAAAGTGATTTGTTTGTTGGTGATGACCAGGTCCAATATGTTGTCACCTCTGGTGGGAGTGTTGACCAGTTGAACCAGGCATTTGAGTTTATAAATTCTAGGAAATGGTGGGCAAGGGAGTTGGTACTTGAGTAGTTCTCCCAGTTAATGTTTGGGTAATTGAAATCACCCAATATTAGGGTGTTTGGTAGGACCTTTATGTTCCCCAGTGTTTCCAGAAATGTGGATTGGGGGTCCTGGGACATGGTGGGTGATCTGTAGCAAGCTACAATTTGAATTGCCATTTTGCCTGTTGTTAGTTGCACGTGGATGATCTCTGAAGCATCGTGCTGTGCCACTAACCTGGAGGTGTGGATATCCTTGATGAATATGGATACGCCCCCGCCTTTTGTATTTCAGTTTGGGTTCTGTGGCCGAAATGTATGGTATGAGTTTTAGCCTGGTAGTGCTGGGGTGCTCTCTGGAGCCTTAAACCAGGTTTCTTTTACTGCACATATATTGATTTTCTCCATACTGAGGAGTGCTGCGAGTGCATGCATTTTGAGGTTTAGACTTCCAGCATTGAGTAGCATTACCCTCAGTTTTTTGTTACTTGTGCTATTTACGGTGGTGGGTTTGTCTTTTGAGCCTTGCTTAAAAAAGGCACTATGGGAGTGGCAAGAGCCTTGGCCAGTATTCGAAAGTCTAAGGGTGACAGGTACAAGCCGTCTCTTGTGAAGCAGGGTGGCTCCCCTTTGAATGACACCAGAAACATAGCCAATTGTTGAAATTGAGAATTTTTTCTTTATACCGTGGTATCATTCTTGGTGAGGGCAGGATGCTACTTAGGGTCAGGGTCATACCGGCCTGGGCTACGTGTTCAGAGAACTCTTCCATGTCTCTTTTCATGTAGTCCAGGGAGGTACGGCTCAGAGCATTCACACCAACATGGACAATGACAGAGTCATATTTGTACTTTTTCTGGAGTGACCTGAGTGCTTGTGTTATGTGGCAGATCCTGGCACCTGACAGGCAGCTAACAGTAACATTCTCCTTATTCAACCTAGTGAGTGGGACGTCAGTGTGCCTGACTATAGAGTCACCTATTGCTAGTATGTTGGGTATGTTATTTTGCCTTGAGGGCTGTGATTGCATGGCACACTGGTTTTGTGAAGTATGTGTTTCATGGTTTGTGTTGGGGGTGGAGGCTGCTTGGATGTTTGCTTTAGAGGTCTCTGTTGCTTTTGCAGATTTTTATTTAGAGCCTCCGAGTATGTTTTCATCTATTTATGTGTGTTTTTTGCCGGTGCTGGTTTAATGGGTCTGTGTGAGACTAGTGGTGTGATGCAAGTATTTCCCTTCTCCTCTTGACTGTCTGATCCAGTCTTGGGTTGCGAGAGCTTAGCCTCCAGTTTGGCTGTATAATTGCATCTCTCGCATGTATTAGTGTTTGGTGGTAGGAGGAGAGTGTTGTCTGTGTACATGAGGCAGTTGTAACATTGCCTCAAAATGCCCAGATTCACCAGTTGGACTGGAGAGTACAACTGAAACTGCCTTTTGGACATGCCTGGATAGGTACAGTGAACTGTTTTACTGGATGGCTGGTAATGTCGAATAGAGAGCCTTGTCCTTCTGTACAGTACAGGGGGGTCTAGTGCTAGGGTTTATAAGTGCTTGCTATGAGATTTGAGCAAGTGCCGGGCTGAGAAATGAATGACTTGAGCGCTTAATTTGAAAGTTTGTCTAGTTCCAAGGGAAAAGTTGAAGAGTACACTTTGTGGAGCCGAGAATAGTTTTCCCCTAGCTAACTGGTGCTACCCAGCATGCAAAACCAGGCAAATGTGGAATTTATAGCAGGGAAATGAAAGAGAGAGAAATGAGCCCAAATGGCCAATAAACTACTAATTTCTGGGTGAAACCACTCCTCCAGGGACAGATAGGCTGCTCAAAGCTCCCCTCCCTGACAGATTAACAGAAAAACTTCCTTCTATCCAAGTAAGGTATGGGCAAACACAGAGATTTGTAACACAGCCCTGAATTCAGCACTAACCTGAAAACTGGACTATACTAGCTTAGAAAGGCTGGAAACAAGTATATGTATATATATATATATATATATATATATATATATATATATATATATTTTTTTTTTTTTTTCAGAAAATAAAACAGATACAATCAAAAAACACTTTAAATGCACAGAAAAGGATACTTATTGTTATATATCGCAAATCAGAGTTGTAGTCAATGCCCCTAGTAATAAAGTAGGAAGAAACACGAATACAGTAAAAGCAGATGAATAAAGTGCAGTTTTTATATATATACATATATATAATAGAAAACGAACAAACTAATTTAAACAAGTTACCCAATTAACCAGAAAAAAGCTCAAAACCGAGCCCTGTTCCAGCAGTCTTCAATCAGACAAGTTCTAACTATGCACTCCTGCTATTAGGGTGCAGAGGAACATTCTCCACAAAAAATGGCCTGGATCAGTGCTCAAGTTATACAAACAAAGCTAGATTCAGCAGGCCTGAATCTGGTCTATGCTACAGCAACAAGGTGCACCAATTTCAGAAAGAAACAGTTCAAATAAGCAGGCACAAAGCCTGTGACCAGAAATTCCCAGCTTAGAAGGGCAGAATCCAGCCCCTCCTCCCACAAGAGTGCAGACCACAAGCCCTCTTAATGTAGAATAACTGGCCTGAAGCCCAAGTGCTTAAGCCAGAACTAATACACTTTTAGAATAGCAGACAAAGGGCCTTCAATCAGCAATTCCCAGCTTAGATGGATGTAAGCTACCTGTCCTGCCACAACAGTGCAGACCACAAATCTTAATGTAAAGCAACCTGTATGAAGCCCAGTGCTTAAACCAAAAGACTTGGAATAACAGAGTGACTGACAAATGTTAAAGTATTGCAGAATAGGGGGAATCTCAGAACAAGAAGAGGATTACCTCAATAATATGCACAAGTTTAGAAAGATTACTATTAGGCAACTGTTTTTTTTTATAATAACACTAATACACAAAAACTTTTAGCACAGTGACTCAGGCAACAGAAATCAGAAAGAGGTGTTGGCAAGCTTAGGGAGCGTTTAACAAGGAAGGTAACACGAAATCCTGTAGAGGCATTTGAAATATTTTAGAAATTCTATGAAAGTTAGTATAAAGCAGAGAAATATGGAAATCAAGAAAAGATGCAAATGGAAATGTTCATGGAAGAGTTACATATGCCAGGGTTAGAGGTAGATGAGGCTCAATTACTAAAGGTTAGGATAGGAGGAGATGAGATAAAAATTGTGATGTATAACAAATCTACAGGAAAGTCCCCAGGAATAGATGGTATTCCTGTGGAAGTTTGGCAGCTAGTAGGGAAAAAACGATAAAGATCTGGAAAGTTTTAACAGTATTTTAAGAGGAGGAGAAATACTAACTTCCTGGAAGAAAGCAGTGGTAGCTGTAATACCTAAAGAAGGTAAAGATCCATTGGATCCTGCTTCATATAGGGCCATTTCAGTACTAAACCATGATTATAAAGTGCTCATGTCTGTAATGCTAAATGAACGATAAAAATAATGCCACAATTGATAGGTATGGATCAGTGTGTTTTGTGGAGGGGCGGCAAACATTTGACAACATTAACAGAACAATGGTGATCCAGAGTGAAACAGAATGTAAGAAAATACCAATCTGAAGTTGTAAATCATTATTCATACTTTACAGATAGGACCTCGGTTCTGTCCTCGGAACCGAAACAGCCATTTCCCAGCTCGTGCAAGCCCAAAACTCTCAGCTAAGAACCTACCCACAATGTCCCTCTCCTAGATACTCCAGATCTTGTTTGCTGTGCTCCTGGTCAGACGTGTTTAGCCATCTCTCTCAAGCTAAGTAGTAATTTGTTGTTTTTATGACAGTTTTTCTTCTGAATTTCAAAAATGTTAGCCAACTTAGTCTTTTTTCACTATCACCTATAACCTAAGCCTATTTCCTACCTTTTTTTTTGGTAATTTAAATTTTTACCTTTTATGACTGTCCCTCTCTCCTGTATTTGACAGGCTTCCTTTACTGGTGGTATTCCTTAAAAGAAAAATATATATATTTTCTACAGGATAGTATTGTTTCTTTTACCATGTCAGACAAAGTTAAATTGCATTTTAAACAGTGTGACAAGTGTGGACATAAGATGCCTAACTCAGATACATATGTCTATTGTGTCTACTGTTTGGGCGTGGATCATTTGAAAGCTGATTGTGACATTTGTGCTGTTTTTTCTAATCGGACACTAGCAGAACGTAAGAATAAACTTATTTTAAAAGGTTTACTCAAGATACCTTTCTTGGAAGCTCTGTCTGGGTCGGAGGTCTCACCCCCTCCTAAGACCAAAAAATACAAGAAAAAAATTGAGTCACTCAGTCCCTGCATCTCCGTCAGTTAGGGAACCAAGTCTGTCCCGTGCTTCACCGGTGCCCTCGGCGCAGACCTCTATGGCACAAGGATCTGTGTCCTCTCCCGCAGTGCCGACCATGGTATTCATTCCTATCTCAGTTCCAAACACAGCACCACTGACTTTGGTGCTGTATTTGGCTCCTACATCGGCTCTGATGATGGTTCATGCCTTGGCTTCATCCTGGTCCACGGTGCCGACAGCCTCCTCGGCTCCATGGGCTCCGATGACTGTACATACCTTGGCACCATCCCTGTCCACAGTGCTGACAGCTTCTTCATCTCCATGGGCCTCGAGGACTGCACATGTCTTGGCACCATCCCTGGCCATGGTACCGACAGTTTCTTCAGCTCCAAAACCCGATTTCATGCCAAGGACTAGATATTCTCCTACTTACGATCCTTTCTTGGGGCAGAGGTTTAGTCCCTTTCTAGAAAGACCTGATTCCCCTTCTTCAGCCTCTTTTAAATCCACTAGGAGTATTTCTGAACTAGACCTAGTGCGGGTTGTAGACCAGCTTCTGGTAGCTAGGGGATTGTCCATTCCAGCTAGACCTTCTGTCCCCCCTGGCTCGTAATCTTCTATCTCATCTTCCCCTGCTTATCCCCTCAGCTCTTGCTTCGGTAAATGCTGTCTCAGCTCTGACAGCAGTGCCTTCCCTGTCGGCACCCATCACCCTTGCAGCATCGGCTATGATGGAGCCGATGCTTTCTCGGAGCGGTGCTTGGACTGTCCATACCTTGGTACCTAATCTGGCACCTATTTTCTCGTTGGCACCGTCTATGTCCTTGGTTCCGACATTTCCCAGTTCTCTTGTCACCCCTTAACTGGAATTAGTCGCGGGTGCTCCTTCTGCAGAGGTGATGGATAAGGCCCTTCACTCCGAAGGCTCACAACCAGACCCTAGAACACCGGTATCAGAACTCCCTGTGAAGACAACCCCTTCTCTGGAATCCTCTTCAGAAGATCCCACTAGAGAGCCACCCCGGAAGAAATGGTGCAAGAGGAAGCACCTTGACCCCCCAGAGGAATCTATCACAGAAGACACTGATTGTGATGAAGGGGAAGGGTCCCCTCGTTCTCTCCCAGATGACGTTTCATTCGGAGACATTCTCAAAATCCTCAAACAATGGGGGGAATGGAAGTCCTCTAACCCTTCTTCTGAGGAATCGGTGTTTCGGCAGGCCTTCCATACCTGGCCATCTACTTCCTGGGTGACCCCACCAGCAGATGATCTAGTTAAACTAATTGTGCAGCATGCCTGGAAGGCCCCGGACAATGTAGAACCTGTCCCCCGGAGGCCAGACAAAATTTCATCTACACCTGAAGACAAGCCCCACTGGTCCAAGCAGCTGACAGTTGACTCTATGGTCGTGGCAGTGGCCACCAAGAGGGAATTGGCAGAAGATAGTTCCACTGTTCATCCTCCAAATAGGGAATTCCGGATCATGGACAGACTGGGGAAATGGACTTATGCTTCAGCGATCTTCACCATTCGGTCGTTGAATTATCTGGCGCACTTTTCTCGCCTCCAAACAGACTTAATTTCTAAAATGGCTTCCTCTTTGGTGGGGGTACTGCCTGATGAGGTGTGTGACACTGTCACCTTACAGCTAGCTACCCTTGAATCCATCTCAAACTCCTTGAAGCGTTTGATATCTCACACCACCGGGGGAGCAGCCCGAGCGGCCGCATCTGGTGTTGTCATGAGACGTAATGCTTGGATGCAGTTGTGTGATTTTGCAGACCCTTTTAAATCTTCCTTCATTAACGAGCCTGTCGATGAATCTGCACTGTATGGTACGTGACACACTTGCACGTAGTGAGAAAGACAGAAAGACCTTGTCTGCTGTGAGCATACATTTTTCCAACCCCCAGAGATCCTACTCCAGGAACCAGAAGGGGGAAAGATAAGGTTCAAGAAATCCCAAGGATCCTTTCGTGACACTCGTGGTGAGCAATTCCCCCTGAGGCAGAGAGGGCTACTCATATGAAAGATGTCCTTTTCGGGGTAGAGGGGGTCTGTGTAACCAGGGAGCCAGAGATTCTTTCTCCAGCAGACCGTACCAGCGCTCCTGTGAAGCTGCCCGATTGCTTTCCTCTGGAAGCTGTCGGGGGTTGTTTCTCTCTGCATCTACTAGCCTGGCATCTTATTACTACCGATGTTTGGGTGCAGAGAATAATATCCAGAGGCTACCAAATATCCTTCGACCTAACTCCCAGTCCCATCAAACGAATCCCTGATGTATCACCCAATCAGAGGGGATTAGCAGCCTTAGAAATAGAAAAACTGCTAAGAAAAAGGGTCATCCAACCAGTCCCACCAGAACAGACAGGATCCAGGTTTTACTCTAGGTTCTTTTTAGTGCCAAAAAAGACAGGGCACTGGAGCCCAATTCTGGATCTCAGCCTACTCAACAAATTTATCAAACCTCAAAAATTCCGGATGGTCACAGTACAGTCCATTCTTCCCTTCCTAGGGAGAGACAATTGGATGCATTCTATAGACCTACAGAATGCGTACTACCATATAAAGATGGATCACCGCTCCTGGAGGTTTCTCCACTTCCATCTGGGAGCCAATCACTACCAGTTCAGGGCACTGCCATTCGGTCTCTCAACAGCCCCCCAGAGTACTCCCCAAATGTATGGCAGTTGTGGTAGCTCATCTTTGACTACAAGGATTCCAGGTGTTTCCCTATCTAGACGACTGACTCCTTACTGCTCCTACCAGGAATCTCCTAGTTCGCAGCCTTTCTTACACTCAAAATTTCGCTCTCTGCTTAGGGATTACAATCAACAAAGACAAATCTCAGATGTCTCCAACAAAGACACTGGAGTTTATTGGAATGGTCTTCAACACAACATCCTGCCAAGCTTCTCTCCCTCACAGGCTTTTGAAAATAAGACACCAAATTCAAGTCCTTCTGCCTCACATGTTTGTACCAACACATCTTGTACTGCAACTCTTGGGCTCCATGGCAGCTGCCATTACTTTGGTACCAGTGGTGAGACTGCACATAAGATTCCTGCAGTGGCTTCTCTCTGCACAATGGCCAGTGTTAACCCACCCACTCAACCACATGATACGCCTTACAAGCCGTTGCAAGGAGGAAATGCTATGGTGGATGGAGCCACAAAAGAATCTCTGGTGTCGACCATTCTGTCTTCCCCAACCCACGGCCACTATGACCACGGACGCTTCTCTTTTGGAGTGGGGGGGGCATTTCCAGGGAAAGACTGTCCAAGGCACCTGGACCCCCCCCCCCCGAGGCCAACTTGCACATAAATGTACTGGAACTGAAGGCAGTTCTCTTAGCGTTGCAAGCGTTCCATGCATCCTGCCTTTGGGGACCATTGCAATTCAGTCAGACATGTCAATTGTCTGGCATATCAACAAGCAAGGCAGAACCAGATCTTACCCCCTGTGTCAGGAAGCCATGAGGATTTGGCGCTGGGTGATAGCTTCCAATCACTTTTTTATAGCAATGCACATTCCCGGGAGCTCCAATCTTATTGTGGACAATCTGAGCAGGAACATCCTGATGCCTCACAAATGGTCCCTCAATCCTGTAATAACAGCTCTGATCTTCCAGCATTGGGGCAATCCTTGCTGCGACTTGTTTGGTTCCACCCTGAATTACAAATGCAGGAGCTATTTTGCCTTGATTCCCCCTCAGGGGGAAACACAGAGGGATGCTGTAACACAGGATTGGCCCCCAGGTCTTCTGTATGCCTTTCCCCTGTTTCCCCTCATCCCAAAATTTCTCCAGAAAGCTCAGAGGTTGAAGAGCAAAGTGATCCTCATTGCTCCCTACTGGCCACATCAAGTCTGGTTTCCCTTTTCTATGGCCTCATCTGCTTCACAGCCCGTGGATCCTGGATCATTCCCAGGACCTGTTATCCCATCGTCAGGGATTGATCCACCCGAACCTGCACAGTCTCAAGCTCACAGCCTGGTTCCTCCACTTCCAATGATTGCCAGAATACCTGACATCCCATCTCCTGTTCGTGAAATTCTTCTGGCCTCACACAAACCTTCCACTAGAAAGGTTTATTTTAGTAAATGGACTAGGTTCTCTATCTGGCCAAAGATCAGAACTTAGACCCTTTCTCTATGCCTGTTCAAAAGATTCTGCAATACCTGACTACTCTCCTGCATGCCTCAGCTTCAGTGATCACTGTACATTTAGCAGCTATCGCTAAGTTTCATAATGGTCTGGAAAATTCTTAGATTATGTCACACCGCCTACGCAAGACATTTTTGAAGGGAGTATTACATGTTAAACCTCCAGTCAAGCCTCCCTCAGATCCCTGGGACATGACTATGGTGCTTCAGTCTCTTACAGGCTCTCCCTTGGAGCCTTTTGATTCATGTGACTTAAAATTTTTGTCTTGGGAAAACCATACTTCTAGTAGCACTCACCTCAGCGAGAAGAGTATCTGAGCTGCAGGCCCTGAGTGTCAAGAGTCCTTACTTCATCTTCCACACGGACAGGGTGTCCCTTAATACTGACCCTTCCTTTTTGCCCAAGGTATTTCTGTTTTTTCCATTAATCAATCTATTGACCTGCCGGTTTTCTTCCCAAGGCATTCTAATAGAGGAGAGTACCTTTTGCACATCCTTGATGTACACCGACAGCTTTACTGTTATTTGCACAGGACTAAATATTTCCGGAAAACAGATCAATTGTTTGTTGCCTTTGCAGAACCCAGATAGAGTAAACCTGTTTCCAAAGTGACCTTATCCTCTTGGCTTAGAAACTCCATTACCTTTATCTACCAACAGAATAAGCTACCCTTACCTTCCAGAATAAAAGCTCATTCTACCAGATCTATAGCTACCTCTGTATCATTTCATTCCAGAGCCTCTATGGGTGATATATGAGCAGCAGCCACGTGGGCAAGACCTCATACCTTCATATCTCATTACATTGTATTTGGCCTCCATTGGACGAGAATCTTTTGGTTCTGTGGTGCTCAGGAATATCCTTCCTTAGGACCACCCAGGACTCAAGTAGCTGGAGACTCTGTCCTATCTGTAAAGTTTGAATAAAGATTTACAACTTCAGATAAAGAAGTTATGTCTTACCATAACATTCCATCTGAGTTGTAGATCTTTATTCATTCTTTACTTCCTGTCCTCCTTCCCCCTGCCTGGACTCCTGGTGGATCTCAGGTATTCTTGGTTAGGGTATCTGCTCAGACAGAGTCTCCTACTTTTTCCATTACTACATATTTACCTAGGGAGGGCAAACTCGATCTGGAGTAGCTAGGAGAGGGGCATTGTGGGTAGGTTCTTAGCTGAGAGTTTTTGGCTCGCACGAGCTGGGAAACGGCCATTTCTGTTCCAAGGATGGAACTGAGGTCCTATCTGTAAAGAATGAATAAAGATCTACAACTCAGATGGAACATTATGGTAAGACATAACTTCTTTTTGTTGTTAGTAGGTCTTGATTCAGTGAAAGCATTTGACAGAGTATCCAGGGACTTTATGACCAGGGCAATGGAAACATTTGCATTTCCTGAAAGAATTATAAGGTTGATTATGAGGATATAAGAGGGCTTGGAGGTGAAAATTAAAGTGGGTGGGGCCCTTTCTGATAATTTCTTCTTAGGAGAGGAACTAGGCAGGGGTGTCCTCTTCCCCCTTTGTTATTTGCATTATATTTAGAACCATTGGCAAAGAAAATAAGGGACTCAGAATTTCAAGGATATAACTGGTGTTGTCAAGAAAAGCAGACTCTGTTTGCAGATGATATTTTATGTCTGACGAAATAAGAAAGATACATTACAGTGTTGTGGAACATTTTGAGACAGTTTCATATCTTTTCAGGACACAAAATTAATGAAGCTGAAACAAAGGCAATAGCAGCAAATTGTGTACCCACACACGAATTGGTTCAGCAATATCCTTATTTATGTGGACATGATAAAATGAAGTATTTAGGAGTGTGGATTAAAAATGATTCTGGTATGGCAGCTAAGGATATATGGAAAAGACTATTTATTTAGAGTAAACAAAAGATGATTTATTTATTTAAACTAAACAAAAAGATAATACAAAAACTGAGAAAATGGAATCTTTCTTATATGGATATGGATAGTAGTATACAAACATTCAAAATGCTTTTAGTCCCTTTAGTCTTGTACAGAAGCCAGAGGAAAAGTTGTGTATAGCAATTAATAAAGAGCTGAAGGGCTTTATCTGGGAGGGGAGAATGGCAAGAGTCAAGTGGGATAAGCTGATTCTTCCAGTAGAACAGTGTGGATTAGGATTACCCAATTTGAAGGGGGTTCAAAGCTACACAGTTAAGGCTCCTATACATAGCACAAGCAAAAAATTTATAATTCAGAGTGGAATGGGATAATGTTGAAACAGGGGGGCAGTTCATGAAACAATGAGAGACTGGGAATTTGGATACAGGTCTTTAAGGAGAATAATAGTAATCATACATAACATTATATCCATAAAGTAGCCAACACAGGAATGGAGAAAGGAAATTCTGCCAATAGGGATGACTGCAATTAGGAATATAGATGATAGGCAAGAGGGGGCTGTAATTTATTGGATAAAACTGGTAAATGAACTAAGGTATTGGGAGCAAATAACTACAGAGGGAAAGATGACTAAATGGGAAGATGCCAAGAATTTATTTGGACTGCAGGTTAGAGATTGCCTTCCCTATCAAGGATTGATATCAGAGCATAGGCAAAGAGAAAGAAACAGGGGTCCTAAATGAAATGAAATGAAAGACCAGCACTGGTAGAATTTTTAGTAGAAGCTAGAACAGAAGCTGCCATTAAAATAGGAATAATTAGTAGAGCATATAAAATATTGCATGATAACTATAAGAATCAATCAGAGGAGGTTAGAAAGGATTGGGAATAGAGCTTGGATAAACAATTTGGAAAGAAACAATTGGAGGATATATGTATGTCTCTCAGATAATCAACAAAATCTAAAAAAATGTTTGATTTTTGCTTGGAAGTGTTTACTTAGATATTTTTATACCCCAAGTAGATCCCAGAGAATTTTTCCTCAGGTAGATAGAAAATGTTGAAGGTGTGATGGGGAAGAAAGAGGTAATTGGCAACATATTTTCTGGAAGTGCAGTGAGTTGGCTTACTTTAAAGATTCCCTGCGGGATGCACTGCCGGAGATATAGGGTGGGCAGATTAGTATGATGAGGGAGATGATTTTTCTGAGCTATGATACAGAACCGTAATTTCCTAGGCATGGTAAGGCCTTGCTGTCTCTAATTATGGTGGCTGCCAAAAAATCAATTACTAGAAATGGAAATCAGATTCTAAACCAACTATATTAGAAGTAGTGAATACAGTAACAGAGGTAAAAGAACTGGAACTGATCTTTAGAAAAGGTAGGAGCAAACTACATAAGAAAAATGGGAATTGTGGGAACAATACATACATACAGGAAAGAAATGAGGTTTAAAAAATGCAGGACGTAAATGAGTTATGTAATGTTTGACTGAAAATGACTGGGTAGATTATAAGTGATGTATAATGTTTGCAACTGGGAGTGTGTCAGTATGGTTTGTGTTGTAAAATACTTGCAACTAGGATTGTGTCGGTGTGGTTTGTTTTCATTTATATAAATGTATGATTGCTTATGTTGTAAGTAATGGTTTAATAAAGATGTTACTTTTTTTAAAAAAGGAGCAAGAATTGAATAATTTATGTAATGTTGATTAGGTTATATGATATATAGCAATATATATGAAGCATAATGTTTGTTAATTTTAACTTGTTAATGCAGCTTCATTATTTTTATATAAATGTAAATGTGCCTATGTCACAAGAGATAATTTAGTAAAGGTTTAAAAAAATGAAGAAAAGAAGCAGGGGTTCCTGTTATATAATTTTCCCTCTGATGAACAGGAAGCCCGGAGTAAAATAAACGTTTATGGTTAAACCTCTGGTGTAACAATGGTATCAATTTTGTGCCTAATATAATCTCTGAGTGAAATTCAACATGCAGGCAGTGTAGTTAAATTTAGACTTTTAGGCACAAACCTTAAAAGATTAAAATGAACTATTTTATGAGTTCAGGCAGGCAACACCAGAAAATAGTAAGTCTCTTGCTGCCGATTCAGATATACACAAAAAGAAGCATTTGCCAAACTGCCTCCGATGCAGACCAACAGACCTGGTAAGACACCTTGAAGTCAAAAACTCACACCAAACAGCTGACAAGCGCTTCCTTTTCCTCACCACTCCTGGAGGAAATATGGTTCCAAGCCCTCTCACTCTCGGAATACACCCCAACTGATAGCAGTTTACCCTTCCCTTCCTCCATGTTCTCCAGACTCCTCCAAAATACACCCAGTGAATCTGTTTGACTTTGCAACTTTTGCCATATTAGTTTTGGCCACTGGTTATAGAGGTAGGTGCTTCTCCCCATAGCCCCAATTAACTGCCTAACAGGTGAAGATTAAAGGGCCAACTTCTCATTGTACCCCATCAAAATCCTAACATCCATAAGATATTTCAAAGATAACTACATTATAGAACGTTCCTGTCCTACACTCTCCCGTTGGTACTACCTGCTGTGTACATTGCAGTAGCACCATTACACTATGTTGCCATGTTATATATATATATATATATATATATATATATATATATATATATATATATATATATATTATATAGAGCGAGAGAGAGAGAGATAGAAATATAGATACACACACACACATAGCAGTATATATACAGCAAGGAGTAGCACAGATGACTGGAGAATAAGCGTTCTAGTGTCACTGTTCAAGAACAAAAGGGGCATTCTTAATTGTGGGCAGTGCAGAGGTATCAAACTCCTGTCACACTGCATGAAAATGCTGGACAGGGTGATTAATAAATGAATATGCTAAGTAGCAGAAAGTAAGATGAGAGACAAGCAATTTGGATTCAAATCAGTATGAAACACAAATGACCCAAAGTCTGCAGCAAGACTGATAGTTGAGAAGAAGCTAAAGCCAAAAATGAGATAATAGTTGAATTGGGCATTCCTAGATTTAGAGAAAGCATATGACAAGGTCCCAAAAAGCTGATATGGACAGTCGTGATGATTTGAAGTCCCAGAAAATTTAATAGAATTAGTGCAGGCTATGTACAATGACCCAGTGATGCAAGTATGAATAGTTTTTAGACTCACAGTTCCCAGTGAGTGTGCATTAGAGTTCAGCTCTCAGCCCAGTGTTGCTCATACTGGTGAGGACTACATTAGCTAACCAGATGAGATAGTTGAACAGATCTGCTGTATTTAGACAACCTGACATTACAAGCAGACGCTAAACAAGAACTTCAGCAAATGTTAGGTGAATGGAATGCAAAACTGAAAGCACATGGGATAAAACTTATTACAGCAAAGACAGTTATCATGGCAGCAAATGGGGGAATCAGAAGAAGCTGTAATATGAGAAAGAGAGGAAATAGAAGAACAGGTTAATAGCTTCAAGTAGGAGAAGGGAAGTCTGAATGAAGAGGTCAAAGTTAGAATCAGGGGGCTGCAGCCAACTGGCACAACATGTTAGGGATAGTGCGTGACAAGAATGCCAAAAAAGCTGAAAAGTGAGGTGTGTAAAACAGAGGAGTGACTAGCACTACTATATGGTGCAGAACCCTAGGCAGTGAAAGCAGAGCAGTTGAAGAAAAGTACAGTTTTGTACCTACCATAAATGTAGATGTTCGAGGATCCACATTGCTGCAGTCCTTACTATTGGGGTAGTCCGCTGTCCAGTCGGCCCGAATACCAGAGTATATGGCTGACGTCGGTCAGGGCGCATTAGACTGACGTCAGTACGTCAGGGTACTAATGCGCATGACCGACATCATATCCTCAGTCTTTTCTTGCCCCAGATGTCAGAAGACCCTAAAAAGACAAGGCCCAAAATACCTGCACCAAAAATATGTACAATATATACAAAAATATATACCAAAATAACAACATATAACCTCACCTACACAACCACCCCTAAACACAGAGGGGAAGGAGTTGGACTGCAGCAATGTGGATCCTCGAACATCTACATTTATGGTAGGTACAAAACTGTACTATGTTCTTCGTTCCACATTGCTGCAGTCCTTACTATTGGGTAGAATCCCAAAGCAGAGGTAAGGAGGCTGGCAAATCATAAAGAAGTAGGAGCTGACAACATGCCTTGCAAAACAGCTGTGGCAAAACCAGCCCTAGACTTAGAGTAGATAGGAAGGTGATAATGCTTAGAGAAAGTATGCACTGAACTCCAAGTAGCTGCCTCCAAAATATCCTTAGTTGCCACCCCTTAGAAATGCTGTTGAAGTGGCAGTAGCCCTCGTGGAATGAGGCCTAATCCCAGCTGGAATCTCCTTGCCATGATGGGAATAACAAAATGCAATGCAAAACCCAATCCACCTAGAAATAGTTTGTTTTGACACAGGCTTGCCCTGCGAACTCAAAGCAAAAGAAACAAACAACTGCTGAGACTGCCTAAAATCCTTAGTCCTGCTTAAATAATAACGCAATTGCCTGTGTACATCTAAAGTGTGCAAAATCTTTTCCCTTTATTTTGGGGGTCTGCATAAAAGTAGGCAAATGAATAGTTTGGTTTAAAGCCACACTAGAAACCACCTTAGGCATAAAGGAAGGATTAGAACGTAATGATACCCTATCCTTATGGAAAATCAAAAAGGGCTCTACTGCCATAAGGGCCTGCAACTCAGACACCCTTCTTGCAGAAGTAATAGCCAACAGAAAAGCAGTCTTCCATGACAAGTATTTCAATTCAGCAGTAGTCCGAGGCTCAAAAGGTTGTAGAGTAAGTTTTTCCAACACAAAATTGAGATCCCAAGCAGGAGTAGGAGCTCTACGTGGGGGTCTTATATTCTTTGCCCTCTAAGAAACTGCTTGAACAAAGGATGCGAAAACAATGGTGGGTCACAATCATAGTGAGCTGAAATTGCTGCAGCATGAATCTTAATGGAAGAGAAGGACAAACCTTTATCCAATAACTCAGTAAGATATTGAAGAGCCACACTCAAATTAGGCTCAGAAATCTCCAAATTATTTGCTGTACTCCAAAATAAAAATCTCTTCCATTTTACACTTTCCTTGTACTAGGTCTTCTAGCTTCCATAATCACATTTAAAACTTGTTGAGGAAGTTGAGACCTGCTGTGTTTCAACACAGAATATGCCAGGCTGTTAGATGAAGAGAGTGAAGCTTGACATTGAGCAGATGACCGTCCTTCTGAGATAACAGATGAGGAATCAAAGGTAAAGGCCATGGAGGCTTCCTTACCAGACTCCTTAGTAGTGGGTACCAGTGTTGCCGAGGCCAATCTGGAGCTATCAAAATCATCCTTGGCTTGTCTTGTCTGACTTTTAATAGCACCTTTGGAAGAAGAGGCAGAGGTGGAAAGGCATACACATGAAGGTTTTTCCAACTGAAAGACAGAGCATCCACTTTCCAAGCTGTGTGATGAAACCCCTTTGTGCAAAACTTTGGCAGCTGGTGGTTTAGTGGAGAAGCGAACAGATCTATGTCTGGAGTTCCCCATGACACTGTCAATTTCTGAAATACATGAAGATCCAGTTTCCACTCGTGGGGATCCATGATTTGTCTGCTTAACACATCTGCTAAGGAGTTCTGTGCTCCTGGCAGAAACCTTGCCTGAAGAGTTAGTTGCAAGCTTAGCGCAGTCTCCCATAAAATCATTGCTTGCCTGCATAGAGGATAAGAATGTGTTCCCCTTGCTTGTTGATGTACCACATGACAGTTGTGTTGTCTGTTAGAATCAACACCTGCCCTGGAAGAAGTAACTCCTTGAAAGCCATTAATGCAAACTGGACTGCTAACATCTCCTTCATGTTGATATGTAGATGCTGTAGTCTGGCAGGCCACTTGTCTTGTATCCACTTTCCATTTAGATGAGCTCCCCAAGCAATGTCCGAGGCATCTGTCGTTAAAATCTGACTCGCCTCTGGCCGGGTCACAGAGAGTCCCTTGTTTAGGTGACATTCCTGAGCCCACCACAAAAATTCTGTTTGAAGGCAAGGTATTATTGGAATGACAGTGTCCAAATCCTGGCAGTGCTGTGTCCATACATTTTTGAGATACCATTGTAGCTTCCTCATATGCAGTTTGGCATTGGGAAGCACCAGAATACAAGATGCCATGAACCCTAATGCTTGAAGGACTGTCCTTGCAGTCAGCACGGACTGATGAGATAGTTGATGGAAGTAAAGTGATAGACTCTTTTGTTTGTCCGGGGTTAAAAAAGGCCATCTGGGCTGCTGTATTCAGTCTCACACCCAGAAAGCACATGTCTTGAGAGGGTACTAGACTGGACTTTATTTCGTTCACAGAATACCCTAGGCATCTTAGCACTGCTATAACATATTCCAGATGTTGTAGAAGGTCTTCCTTTTCTTGAGCCAGAATCAGGCAGTCGTCCAAGTAAGGATAGATTTGAATTCCTTGTAGCCTGAAGTAAGCTATCACTGAGCCAGAACCTTTGTGAATACTCTGGGCGCAGTAGATAAGCCAAAGGGCAATGCAGAGAACTGATAATGAGAATTTCCAGCTCGAAACCGCAGATACGTCCTGCAACTTAGCCTTATAGGCACATGAAGGTAAGCTTCCTTGAGATCTAAAGTTACCATCCAGTGATCTTTGCCCAGCAGAGGTAAAAGCTGTTGTAACGTCAACATCTTGAACTTGGGAATGTCCAGATAAGTGTTGAGGAGAGATAAATCCAAAATTGGTCTCCACGTGTTCCCCTTCTTTGGTACTAGGAACAGGCGAGAATAAAATCCGAGGCCCCTTTCTGATACAGGGACTGGCTGAATGGCCCCCATCTGGAGTAACTGAGAAATTTGCTTGTGAGCCTCTTTTCTTTGTGGAGGAGGAACGTCTGGCATGCCTTTGAAAGGGGCAATGTATGGAAATAAAACCTGTAACCGTGGTGAATGATATCCAACACCCATCTGTCTTGAGTAATTAAATCCCAATTTTCTTTGAAAAGAGACAGTCTTCCTCCCAAAGGAGCTGCCAGACGAGAATCTACTGGCAGCTGAAAAGGCAGGTCATTGGGTCTGTTTACGAAAGGACTGACCCCTGCCCTCACCAGAAGTCTGAGCAGGTGAACTCCTGTTCTAGGCCTAAAAGAACCTTGAGCTCTGCCCCTACCACGTCTAGACCTACCCCTAGACTGGGAATCATAAGCAGGATATGTCCACCCCTTAGCAGGCCAATTTCTACTAAACTTGGTGGCTGCACCTGCAAAAATCTTTAACAGTTTGCATAGACTTAGCTTTGTCCTCCATTTTCTTTAAAACTGCTTCCACAGGCGAACCAAACAACACATCAGACTGTAAAGGAGCATCCAAAATCCTTGTCTTAACATGCTCAGCTAAATTCTGATCCCTCAACCAGGCATGCCTGCGAAGAACAGAACTAGTGGCAGCCACCCTCGAGGAGGCCTGTACAGCATCAAAACCACATTGCAAAGAATGCTTACCCACTTGTTCAGACACATGAACCAAATCCAGCAACTCTTTACACTCAATACCTTCCGCCAAAGCATCCACCTTAGATTTCAATTGTGAAAGGAGATAATTTTGATATTTTAGCATGTGAAACTGACAATTCAACGCTCTCATGGCCAGAGTGGAAGAAGTATACACTTTCTTTCCCCACCTATCCAAAGCCCTCGCCTCTTTATCAGTGGGAACAGGATTTTTAACCACAGAGGCCTTAACACCTTTAGGCCCCTGAGAAACAGTTTCTGGGTCTGCCCTAGGACTCTTAAACAAATACTTATGAGCTTCGGGCACCCTATAGTACCTATCAGGTTTAACAGGAGCAGGAGGCAAAGAGTCAGGGTTCAGGAAGCCTCTGCAAAACATCTTCCACCACATTCAACACAGGAGGTATAGCTAAGGGCTTATGCTGGGGTAAAAACAAGAATTCCCTAAGCCTTTTCCTGGAATCAGAGTAATCCTGGCCTTCCCATTTAAAGTGTTCCCTCATGGAATGCAGAGTCTCTGAAAATGAGAAATCCTCAGGAGGAGAAGCTGTAGGAGTGGAATCATCCACATCAGAATCAGAATAAGGAGGATACTCCTGCAAATCTTCCAGAAGACTCAGAAGCCTCTGAACACTGTTCAAAACTATCAAACTCCGGTTCCACCCTAGGCCTCTTATCAGGAGGGGCATAGAACCTCTAATCATAGTAATCAAATCTTCTGCCATTTTAAGCATATGTTTCTTAGGTACAGAACCCGAAATGCTAGGAGAAGCCCCCACTGAAGCAGAACTTGGCCTACCTCTCAAAGAAGTTTTGGCAACAGAAGGAGAGGCTCTAACTACCTTGGGAAGAGAGGGAAGAACAGTTACCTGAGAAGCCCCTCAGCCTGGCCTACCTCCTGAGAAGGCACATCCTGTAACAGTAAAGTTTCTGCCTGAGACTCCATAGAAACTCCTGGCAAAACCTCTGGCTCCACTGAGCCTTCTAAAGAACCGACGTCCGGGACTGCCGGTTCATCAACCCTAGGCTTCGCTGTTTTGTCCTTGCGCTTCTTGGTCGAAGCGGGCGTCGGAGCATCCGACGGCATTTTATAATTGCAACGCTTCCCAAACACTAACCTGGCACAGTCTAACCTCCTCTTAATAGTGCGTTTGTTAAACCTAGCACAAGAGCGGCATCCAACAACGTCGTGCTCAGGCCCTAAACAAGGTATACACAAGGTATGGTAATCCCTATGAGGTATCTGTTTCCCACAAGAAATACAGTTATTCACTTTTTCTGACATCCGGTTAAATACTGAGGCAAGAAAAACCAAAATGTTCCCAACGGGTACTTAGCCAACTCTGATTCGGTCTGAAACTCCGGTTTCGGAAATATTTCAGAACGCCAACCTGCACTCGCAAAACTGCTTCTGCATCGGACCATGCGGCAAAAAAGACTGAGGATATGACGTCGGTCATGCGCATTAGTACCCTGACGTACTGACGTCAGTCTAATGCGCCCTGACCGACGTCAGCCATATACTCTGGTATTCGGGCCGACTGGACAGCGGACTACCCCAATAGTAAGGACTGCAGCAATGTGGAACGAAGAACATCTAGAGGTGATGGAGGTCTGAGAAGTATCTGAGATGGGTGGTAAAATGCACACTGGTGGGCAGACAGAGAACTGAGGAGGACATTGTGCTGAAGCCAAAGTAGCTCCAATTGCAGAGAAGTTCAAAGAGAACAGATTATGGTGGTTTGAGCACATGTGCAGGAAAGCAGAATACAATCTGGTGAAGACGATTTGGTAGAGACAGGAAGAAGGCAAATGGAAACACGTGTGCTTAGTATAGAGATGGATAGATTGTATGAGAGAAGACCTTTGACAGTCAGACATGACCATTGGAGAAGATATGAGAGTAG
>NC_056731.1:1941263708-1941268708 GCF_019279795.1 Protopterus annectens
AACTTCCAAAGTGCTACAGAAATTCTCTATGTTCCTGGAGAATTCTCTGTTGATTGATTATACAACACCATTTTTTTCACCCTTTATCTTAGCTATTAATTGTTGATTTACCTTTGACATAATTAAATTTTCCATAAATAGTTCCATTTGTGCCTTTTCTTGGTTTCCCCATTTATCTCGGATCTTGGATCTACTATCAGGTTAGCCTGCTAGGCATTCAATACCCTATCATTCTTAAAAACACTGTCTGGAATTTTCCATCTGAGTAAAAATGCAATAATTTGTTTGTGTATCTGTTTTTGTGTTTGTTTACATCTGTGTAAAATCCTTTCATTTGCATTTTATTTTGTGTTTTAAACTAAAAAAATGTAACAGTTTGTTGAATGTCTTTTTGGAGCTTTTCTCCCCAGGCCTCCGCTGAAAATGGAAATGTATCCAGTCGGACTATCCCGGTAAACTAATGTAAAATAAATAAATAAAATAATAAATAAATCTCCTTTATACAGATTTTCACAATATTTCCAGAATGTCTTTAACAACTCCATAGGATCCCTGGTTGTTTTTCTTGTCACAGGCTCCTACAGTTTGGCTATAACTCTTTGTACTTGGGTTCATAGCTACTTACTAGGCTATTGATCCATGAAGATCTTTAGAAGCTAACCATGCATTATGAATTGTGTTATAAGCATGAATAACTGAGAATCATATTTTATGTACAATTATCCCAAAGTCCAGACATTTCCATGTTAGCCCTATGGTTGCCACCTTTCTCTGTGGCGAAAACCAGACTAAAACCACTACCTTTGCACCACCCACAGCCCTGCTCCATTCCACCCATTTTTTCACTTATTTTATGACATCAGTGACTACATCATTACAAGGAGAATGCCTTCTTTTCTCTTTTTTTCTTTTGTATCTAGTCCCTGATTTCAGCACATTGCATTGATTTTCCAAGGTAAAAAAAAAGGCTCCAGGAACCTCGGAAAAGTATAAATAAAATATTTTTTTATTAAATCACAATGAGCTTCGAAGCTTTCGCCAAATGCTTTTTCAAGTTGTATCACATAAGAGTAGGACCTGACATCTTAAATAGTATTCACTTAATCAGTGTACTAATTAATAACTAATTAATTAGTTTTAGTAAAATTTAAAAAAATATATGACGATAGATATAAAAGCATTAATACATTATGCCTATTTTTTTCATCTAAAATACTTCATTTTTAATACTGGCTTCATACTATTACTAGCATTCAGTCCAGGACTTCTGTCAGCTCTCAACTTATTAATCCATTTTCATTCAAAGTATTTAGTTTTAGTTATCAAATCACCTCCACTCAAGCTAAGAGAGACTTGTTGAAGTACCATGAACTTGAAAGATTGTCTCATCTTTTTCATTCATTTGCTTATAAAGTGCATTACTATTGAGTTTCATTCTTATTTCTAACAGATGGTCACAAATTGTCTCTTTCAACTATTTGTCAAAAAATGTGAACACAAGACCAAGAATCACCAAAGTCCACGGCCACTGTACCCAAATCTCCAAAAAATGTGGTTAGAAGCAGTAAGTTAAGAACAGCACATTTATTGGTACGTAATCTGAATCACACCAAACAGCAGCAAACAATAAACCAAGCGCTTTCGCTCGGTTATTACCGAGCTTCTTCAAGGTAAAAAATCTGTTGTGTAGTCAGCCATGTTAAATACTAAATGCAACATCACATGACATACCCCCCCATGTGAATCATCCCTAATCAGTTTCTTAAAAATACAGTGTGTATAAACTTTCCTTAAATATTAAATATATATTCCAATCCAAGAATCAAACTCAACTTTAAATTCAGTAATGCCAAAATGAAAATATATAATATATTACAACACATGTAAAAACACATAAAAAATAATAAAATAAATGGTAATGAACATGACATTAATAAATATTAAACTAAACCATGAAAGTAAATAAATGTAACATCTTCATTACCAATACAGCACATGGTAACCAAACTAAGGCATTAGGCTGAACTGCAAGTACATCCAATACCAGTGTGTTTAATGGGGAAATTTAAGCAGTCTACAAGAACCCCTGTTATAATCGTGCCCTTCTTAATTTGAGCACACTGTTTATATTCAAGGCGTCATTCATGCCCGGTGGTCTAATTGCGTCCAGTCTAAACTGCCAAAACAGTTCCCGATACTCCAACCTAGCTTCCCAGTTCCCTCCCCGTGGGTCGGGTGTCACTTGTTCTAGAATTGTAAACTTAATTTGCATATTTTCACATAGTTGTGAATGCTTAAAAAAGGCATTGGTCAGTTTACCCTTACTAATATCATATTGATGTTCATAGACTCTTTTTTCTAAAAAGCCTTTGCCTACATAAAAACTGTGACAATGTAGGCAGATTCCCAGGTATACCACTCCTTTGGTGGCACAATTAAAGTATTGTTTAAACTTATATCTAAAATTTCTGGAAGGGACAGAAATAACATTTTTATTCAACATGAAGGCACATTGGTTACATGAACCACATCTATGGGTACCCTTCTTCATTCTAGTGGACTCATTCTTAACAGCCTTATTTTTCTCAAAAAATTATTTCAAATTCATTCCTCTTTTTCTAACAAAACCTGGCACTGAAGGGATTAGTTTAATATTTATTATTGTCATGTTCATTACCATTTATTTTATTATTTTTTATGTGTTTTTACATGTGTTGTAATATATTATATATTTTCATTTTTGGCATTACTGAATTTAAAGTTGAGTTTGATTCTTGGATTGGAATATATATTTAATATTTAAGGAAAGTTTATACACACTGCATTTTTAAGAAACTGATTAGGGATGATTCACATGGGGGGGTATGTCATGTGATGTTGCATTTAGTATTTAACATGGCTGACTACACAACAGATTTTTTACCTTGAAGAAGCTCGGTAATAACCGAGTGAAAGCGCTTGGTTTATTGTTTGCTGCTGTTTGGTGTGATTCAGATTACGTACCAATAAATGTGTTGTTCTTAACTTACTGCTTCTAACCACATTTTTTGGCTCTTTCAACTATTTGTTTTTCCAATGTAAAAGGCTGGACAGTTCTGTTTGTAAAAGAATATGTTTACAACAGGTGCAATTTTGGCAAGGAAATGTACCTTTTCTCTGACTAGATCTTTTTATCCTTAGTCGTGTTCTGTTCTTTATAGCACAATTTTTGTTTCAAATTCATAGATCTTTTATAATTAAAATATGTTTTTTGTCTTATGTATTTATTTAACTCCCCAATATTATTTAAAATATACCAATGTCTATGTATACTTTCCTTAACTATATCCATATGCTTGTTGTATGATAATGTTAGTCTCATTTTACTTTCCCCAACAATTTTCTTGCACAGTTGTTCTTCTGGAAAAACAACTAGTTTGCTTAGACTCTGTCAGGAAGACATAGCAAGCATTTTGTCTTTCCTTAGACTAGTGTCATTATAACCTCTATTCTTAAAGTCTTCTATGACTACTTCTGCCCAGTGTTATAAAGTGTCATAATTTGTATTTAATTTAGCTGTTTGTAGCATATGTCCTTTGCTTGTATTATTAAAAATAAATCCTGGATGTATACTTGATCTATGTAAATATGTACTCTTCTTAGTGTCCTTAATATAAACTCTTGTGTTGAGTACGCCATGTATCTTTTCTAATGTTATATCTAAGAAGTTTATAGTGATTAATGAGAAAGATTTTTTTAAATTTTAGAAAACCTACATTTTCTGTTAAATATGTTAAGATCATGTCTAGAACTAGTTCATTGCTACACCAAAGTATAAATATATCATCTGCAAATCTTTTATAAAAAAGTATGTAGGACAGAAAAGGGTTAGAATCTGAGTATTTGTATTCCTTTTCCCACATTGCTATAAAAATATTAGTATACATGTTCACTACTGATGTACTCATAGCTACACCTTGCTTTTGCATGTAAAACTTGTTCTCAAATAAAAATACATTATTTACAAGTACTAGTTCTAAAAGTTCACAAATTGCTTGTATCTTACTGTTAGTGAGATTATTATATATATTAAGATATTGTCTCACTTATTCTATGCCAACATCATTGGGAATAACTGACTAGTGAATCCACATTCTACATAACAAATGCATAATATACCTGTTCATTAGCCTGATACTATTCATACAGTTTTTTGTAAAAAAAGCATTGCTATCATACAAATGACTTGATGAATATTTTAAAAATTCCTTCAGTGTCTTCTCTAAGTAATACAATTCCAATTCAGTTAACCATCCTCTTCCTGACCAACTGGCCTCATTGGTAGTAGATTGATCTTATCCTTATGTATTTTTTGGGAGATCATAGTGAATGGGAGTTGTCCTCTTTTATTGTTTTTTGTTACTCCCCCCATGGTAAATCTATTTCAGGTAAGGTTAAGGCACGTTCCACCACAGCCTTATCCCCTTTTGTGGAATATTGGAAATGGGTGTACTCTAGAAGTATTCTAGAAGGAGCAACCTGGTCATCTCTTCATACCTTCACAAAGTACTGCAAACTGGATTTTTTTCTCAAGTTTCAGAGTTGTCTTTGTCTGGACCATTCCCCAGGGGCTCATTGATTCTTATCCTTCCTCCTCCCAGGTAATGTGAGCTTTGAGAATCTCTCCACATGCCACTGAGGCCAGGTGAATGATAAACTTAGTACAGTTGTGTAAATCCTACTTATCTGTAACACATGTTCGAATTTTACACTGCCTCATTGGCAGCATCCACCCACCCATCATCTCCCATATTTTGTGTATATATTTTGTGCCACAGAGGTAATGTGAAATTCAAACATCTACTGTTACAGATAAGTAGGACTTATACAACTGTACTTCATTTAGTGTATATTTGTGTTTTGTCATTTGTTGCTTGGTTCCTTCTTAAATTTCTTACCATGAGGAAGGTTTCATGCTTCCATAAGTGCTTCAAGTGCAGGCATAATATTTTGTCCAAGGT